>NW_009233892.1:0-20161 GCF_000690835.1 Fulmarus glacialis | reverse complement strand
GAAACTTATGATATTACTCCCTATCAGAGGATTGCACACAATGCCTGGCCAGTCTGCCCATATCCAAGGTATATTTGAGACCTACCGCTACTGAGCTTGTGGGTATTTGATTTACTTGCTCCAATGAGCACTACATCTCCTCTGAGTCCTTGCTGTGAGCTTTCTCATGTCTGGTGGTAAGGGAGGGAACACTTTCAGCACCCGGAGAGGCTGGGCAATTTCCAGCCTTGCAGATGTTCAGGAGTCACCTGGGCAAGGCGCTGAGCAGCCCCAGGTAGGTTTAGATTCAGCCCAGCTAAGAGGAGGGGGGGTTGGACTCAAGACCTCCAGAGGTCCCTTCCCACCTATATCTTTCTGTGAAGCTAAACAGTCGCTCATTTGCTTTCACTGGCAGTGTGGCTTGTTCATTTTTTTACACTGTTGTTATTTGTGGAGGAATGGTTAACAGAAAAGGGACATGATTTAATGTCTCTGAGCAACCCATGCTGTGAACGGTAGGGATGCGATCTCCTGACTTTGCAACTTCACAGGCTTGGCCTGTCCTTGATGATAAGAAATGAGAAACAATACCGCTGAAGAATTCAAGTAAGCGGGATTGTTTCCTGAAGCAGGCACGTAGTAGATTGCTTACACAAATTGTAGTTTACAATAAAGAATAAGCTTTAGGCGCGTGGACAGAAGGCTAGCACGAATCATAGCTGAGTTATAAGCGCGTGAACAATTGCATGTAACCAATCATTATCTCACACAAGGCGCGTGTATAAGGTTGTGGCTATATAAGTGTTGTTGTAAGCTGTAATAAGAGAGAATGACCATACCCACATTGGGACTCATCATTACTCCGGTACCGCGACTCCCACTCCGTCGTCAGATACAGATCCGAATAATCGCCAGCAGTTATTCATCAGACTGTTGCTTGATTTCAAAATTTGGAGATGGCTGAGGCAAAATAAGCCTTTAAAGGAAGTCTCTTCTTTTTACTGCTGTGGGTATTTGCAGGATCTGGGTTGCTCTTGAACTAACGAAGATCCCATTGTTTCCTCCCACTGTAGTACAGCACGCTAGCCAATTAACGTGTCTGAAAATATATTACAGAGTAAACCTGCAATATGAAAATAAGCAAAAATACTGCCACTGCAGCTCTGCCAGAGCCTCCTTGCCCTGCTTTACCAGCTCTGCATCCCTGTGGCTACTCAAATGGCTACGTAGGTGGGAAGGGGGAAAGTGAATTTTAAAAAAAGCTACTTAAATGCCACCTCTGTCACCTGGATATCTCACATAGAAACCCTTTGGAAAACTAACATTGTGTATTAGATGTGCTTCCCAGGAAAGCAAAAATGTGAACTGCAGCAAGCAAAAAATTCTACAGCCCATGTGTCACAAAATAGTTTGATCTGTTTTTATTACTGTAATTCGGCTGACTTCTGGAGAATAAGGACAAACAAGAATCAAAGTTCTAAGGTTTATCAAGGTGCTCGCTCTTCAACGGCCTTTTGAACCCAAGCAACGAGATGTCTGGTTGTAGGAAGATCAAAACCAAATTAAAGCAGTTAGCGATTTTTGATCCCTGAGGGTAATATTGGCCACTTCTCAGTTCTGCTGAACGGGGTGTTTCACAAGACTTCTGTGAAAGCTATAAAAGTAGGCAAGTGAGCTGTCTCTCGCAGACAGCAGCCCCAGACTGGAGGAAGTGCCGTCAGCTCTCCCCGTCCAAGAAGCCGACATCAAGGTGAGATGTGCATGTTTTACGTGAAAACTTTCAATGGCTTCTTGGGCAGCTACTGTGAAATGCAGTTGAAGAGAAAGAGGTTTAAGTGTTGCAATGAGAGCTGCAACATGTATGTGAGGATCTGATGTCTGCATTTGCAGAAACTTAACACACCTTTCTGGTGATAAGAAGACAGCTGCAGGATAAACATACCTTACAAAGGGAGAGGGTGGAGAGAGCCATTGCTACAAAATTCTAAGGGGTGAAAGTGAGAATATTTTACAAATTAATCTTAGGCATAAGATCTTTATGTTTGTGTGGTAGGTGCACCCACCCTGACCCTACTAAGGCTCTATCTTTTGAGCAACATACCAGCTTCGACACCCACCTACAGGGAGTATGTGACTTTCTCCTTATCCAGTATTGGCTGGTATTGGTTGGTATCAACCACCAACATATGTCCATGTGTTTGCTGTGATGGCAGCCAGGCCTCAAACCTATTGCTGGGCAAAGCAACTGGGTGCGAACAGGAAGATAAAGTCTTTGACCATGAGTCTTGATCCGAAATTGGGTATAAAAAGGAAAGACCCCAAATAATTCTTGAGAAGTTCTCCACCAACAGAGCGGGTCTGTGGGACGGACTCTCCGCTTGAGACAGGACATCGCTCAAGGTAACTCCTCGAGGTTGAGAGCCCTCATCTTTGACTAGGTGAGTGACCAGTGCTGCTTTATTTCTGTTGCTAGCAAATAGTAGATACCCGTGTGGTAATATATTCCCGACCGACATCCGATCCTGCTTTGTTGTGAATAGAAAGTGTGTGGGTGTGCAAATGAACTTTGTCATATTACAGAGATCATATCAGTCCGTGAATAATGTTTTACTAAATTCGATTCACACCACTCGCAACCATCTTAACCAGTGTTGTGTTAGCAAAATTAACTTGCTTGTTATTATTATTACTTCTTCTCAGGCAGAAGGTCATTATGCTAGTGCTCAATCAATAAATTAAAGTTTCGGCAGCCACAGCCTTCATAAATTCAATTATTTATAACTGTGAAAAAATGCTTAAATGTTTTTGATCACGTAGTGAGATTTTTTTTTAAAAAGTGAGATTTAAGTGAGATTTTTATGTTGATTATGTTGCTCAGGTCTTGCAATTTTAGTCTGACTTTTAATCTTGGGCAGCTCTGATCTTCTCTCATCCCTTCCCAGAATCAGCTAGAGTAAGTGCTTCTTTCCCTCAGATATATTTGCCCTCAGATTATATTTGAAATCTAAAACTTGGCTTCGATGACTGTTATGTGATTTAGAAAGGGAGCTGTTATCTTAATTGGCCACTCGTTTCTGTTCCTGCAGCTGTTACTAATAAATACTGTGGTTCTTTATCTGATTCCAGACAACCTTGTGTGGAATTAGATATGAGTATTTGTAACAGTGCTACACAGACATTTACAACCTGAAATTCAGTCTGACTTAAAGAGCTGATGCTTTGAACTTAATTGCTTCTCAGCTTATGTCAAGAACAGGAATCTCTTGATTTCAACAGAATTTCGTATAAAAAGAGAAATAAGGTATTTCAGTGAGTCTAAAAGTTCAGTTTTGGCCTTAACAGAATAGATTTTTTTCCTATTTACAGTAAAAATGCACTTTCATCTAGAAATTAATTGAATGTCTCACTACTACTTTACTTGTAATATTATGTGTATGATGAAATCTAGTCCAAACAACAAACGCCAATTTCTCAAATTCTCAAATGCAGTGTCAATTATCAACTCAAAGATTTATCACCAGTTATATATTTTATTTCATTATTATTTAGGATACACCAATAAGATGTTAAATTAAACGGGCAGATGTCCCTCACACATATACGTAAACCAACATACACAACTAAATAAAACTGGACTGTTTGGGTGCACATACCTCATTTTGCATTTTTCTTCCAAATTCAAATTTCTATGTCATGCCCTCACTCTTTTCCAGCTGCTGCTATATTTATCCTCTGCTAAAAATGTTTTACTTTTCCTTTTTTCCTCCCCCCGCCCCCCCCCCAGCATTTTGTGTCTGGTGCGAAAAGACTTCTTACAAGCATTGCTTATTTTCTGTTTTCCTTTTCTGCAGGCTGTCATCCAGCTCCTAGAACAAGAAAGCCAAGCTACAGAAGTCCTACTGAGATGGGAAAAATCATCATTTATGAGCATGCCAACTTCCAGGGTTACTCCAGAGAATTCACCGGTGACATTGCCAATCTAAAAGATGTAGATTGGAATGATTGTATCTCCTCAGTGAAAGTAATTGGCCAGCCTTGGGTGGCTTATGAGCACCTCAACTATACAGGCCAGTTACTGGTATTTGAGGAGGGAGAACATGGCTTTGTCGGTCGAGAGATGAACGATAAGATCACTTCTCTGCAGGTGATCACTGAAAATCTGCACAATCCCCAGATCACTCTCTATGAACATGCCCAATATCAAGGGAAGAGCAGGGTGATAACAGAGGCAACCAATCTGAGTAGGGGACACGACAATGACACCACATCTTCTCACAAAGTCCAGAGAGGTGTCTGGCTGTTGTGTGAACACAGCGATGGAAGTGGTTTCCGTTACATTGCACGAGAACATGAACACCTTCCAAATTACAGTGCAATCAATTTCAATGACAAGCTTTCATTTCTGCGTCCCCTTCTCCCCGGCAAGGGCTATTAGATTGCAAATCCTGCAATGCTAAGGGAAGATGCAGGCCCAGCAAGAAATTTGAGACCTAGATCTCTGTCTATGCTTGTATTGCTTTTTTCCCGTGTCACAGAAACACTGAATGGGAGAGCTCTCTGCTGCACTGCAGATCTGTGTTTCTCCATCTTGCCTTGCATAATCCCTGTTCTCCTTCCTTGCATAATCCCCACAAATGCAAGAACTATCGTATTTGGTCAAATGAAAGAGACTCAAAGATAAGAGACATGCCAGGGGTGTGTAACCTAGTGCACCTGCAGTTGGCATTTCCATGTCCTGTACTATGTAATGTAAAAGCATTGCGTGTTGCTTCTGTTGCTAGATGCATAAACAAAATGTGAGTATATAACCAGCATCACTTACTTTATAATTTGTTTTACAATGCTGTTGCTTTACCATGGCCTCTGCCATTTTTTGTATTCCATTTTGTGTTGTTGCCATTAAAGAAGCTATTGAAAGCAACAATGGGTCTATTTTATGTATTTTTTGTGGTTTAATATAGATAAATATTGCCCTTTCATGATGAGATATCTCTATGTATTCAGAGAACAGTTCACGCAGTCACTTGTAAACATTTTTCATGGATCTCTCCTGAAAGGTTTTATCTCCTTCCATTCTCACTTGTCAGTAACTTTGGGTTCAGGCTTGACTTAACCAGACTTAATGTCTTGGTGAGCATGCCGGGTATTGCTATGATCCTGGCCAAACTCTCACCTGGAGACTTTACTTAATTATCACAAGATTGGTTGTATCTCAAGGCATTGATCATACTAATGATACAGTCTTCTACTGCCCTCAATTATGTAATCAAACAGAAAGTTTTGATAAATTTGAATTGATTGATTGGTTGATCACAATAGGAAAACCTGCCTGATTTTTTTAAACCTTTTTTTATCTTGATATGAGATGAGGTAGCATTTTGAAATCACAGTGTTTCAATCAGAACGAGAAAATCCCTTTCTTCTAAAGTTACCTTCACTGTAATTTTGCATTGTAATGGCGTTTTACCATTGTAACAATCTTGAGAGTCACCACGTGGTATGTTCTACCACAGGTGTTCTACCAGACTTAAATGCTAGATCAGGTAGCTCAGGGCTCTCCAACACACCAAGCAGTGCCAGGGGTTATCACTGCTACAAGCATGCGAGGAATCCCAGCAGGCCCTTCTTTGTCCTTTACCAATTCCATGGGCATCACAGGACACAAACTCGGTCTTCACAGGGCAAAGAGGCAAATGGAGGATGAAGATGCAAGCTGCAAGATGTGGCAAGCTACAGGAGAAGGGTTGCTGAAGCATCTGTAGCTCAGTGTTTTGCAAGCCCCAGAGCAGCCTGGAGGATGACCCACTGTTCAGCGTTCCTGCAGGATTGTGACTCTGTATGTTTACTCTTTACCTCCAAAGCAGTGCATTAAAAGCTACATGACAGAGTCAACTTCAAAATAATTGCATTTGGAATATGAACTATGCAAGGCCTTCTTGCAGATGTGGGATCACTACCTATTTCAAGAACTGTTTTGCCATGTACAAGTTTACCTGGAGAGCACACAGCTGCAGTTTTGTGTTATCACTGTCTAACAGCAGCTGCACTCTCCGAGCCATGTATTATGACAGCTGTCATAAAGCTGCTCCGCATTGCAATGTTTATCTAGCTCTGTGCTGAGCTCCTGTTTGCCATGATTTTCTTGTATTTATAGCTAAAAATGAAGCCCAGAACATGCTGCGTTATCATCTGCTGGGCTTTGTTCCCATTTTGAAACAATCATTGCAGGCTGTGCTGACATATCAGCCACTTGTGTTCCTCTGCTAGGCTCATGTGGGCAGATGCAATGGTGATAGCTCAGACTCCATATGTTCTGGGACACTTCTTACTGCTTTGCAGCCAATTGCAGGTTTCCTTGCTCTATTCAATAAAGATCTTCTTTTAATGGGATTTCAAAATTCAATTCAAAGAACATGGAGCATTCTCCCTACTCTAGGCCAAAATAACTTGGAAACACTGAGCACTCTCCAGATAAAGCCAGCTGTGCTCAAAGAAAGGAGATACTGTATTGGGAAAGCAAACACTGGTATGTTCAAACGCGGGCTGTAGCAATGGTATCAGTGGGTATGCAGTACGCAGTGTTTTCAGCCTTCTCAATAAGGTAAATTAGACTGTGCAGAGCTCTGTATTGTTACCGTTAGACTTCTTGCAGAAGGCCCAAGCACAGCGCTTTGTGCAATATATTACAAAACTGCAAAACACCAATGCACATTATGTTTTGTTCCCTGTATTAATGCAACTCTCCAATATGAATACCTTTTGGAGTGGCAAATCAAGAGGCAAATGTCATCTTCTGCCCAAACCAATTTGTGGAAGAAATGATTTTGGAAGTCCTATTGAATTGCCTTGGTCATGTCTGAGGGATCCCTTTCAGCATCTCAGCATAACAATGACATTACGCAGGCACTGTTAATAGAAGACAGATTATTTAGGATGTCTCTCATTATCTTTCCTAGGAAAGATACACTTAATGATATTTCCTTTGTGAAAAATGCTGTTTCCTAAAGAAGAAAGAAGGTATTCTCATTTTCTTGGCATATATAATAGAAAGTTTATTTACAGCCAGGATGTCTCTGAATCAGATAATTGTTATCTCTGAGTTTTCCCTCTGTTTCTCTTGCACAAAGAAAAGATTACATTATCTCCCAAAGTTGTTGTTACTCTGTGATTTTAACGAGCTCATATTCCTGTCTGTCTCTGGTTCTCCTAGTCACCAGAGACAGGCTTTTCTTTATTTTGGGGGTGGGGGGTCTAGTTGCTCTTGGGGTGCAGTGCACTGCAGACTAGCAGGCAATTTCTACACTGCTCAGCTAGCAGTGCCCTTGAAATCATATTCGCTGATCATCCTCACCCCTCACCCTTGCGGCACGTTTAAGAGGCATTTCAGAAGGACACAACACCCTCCCTGGCATTTCCTACTGTACTTCTCACGTGGTGTGCATCCCTATAAAAAAGTACTGTATGACACTCTTGCTCAGGAAAGACAAGAGCGCTGGCATCTCAATCTGCCTGTGAACACAGGGATAAACAGTATCTGGAGGCCCTAAGCCCTGTTAAACTAGGCATGGTACTAATACAGAGTAAAAAAGACTGCTTCCAAAATAAACAATCAGTAAAAAACTTGCACAGAGGGGATTATTACTAATCCACAGTGAAGTTCAAATGGATATTTGAACAGAATGCTGCATAAGGAAGGCTTGTAACCTGTGATAGACCAAAAGGAGGTGTCTAGAGAAGAAGGCTTGAACACCATGAGTATTGCTAAAAGCTGATACGTAAACAGACTGAACTTTTCTCTGCTTGATTAGAAACATCCGCAGAACAAGTTCAGGCGTGTTTGGGTAACCACAGAATACAAAACTTGGGCTTAAGGTCAGATCTTGTCTACCCAGAAACAGGGTGATGATTACACATTAACCGCTTACCTTATTTCGTAACAATGCTGTGTTGCATGGCTGATGAGATAACAGGTTCTTCGGAAACCTTTCCTGGAGCCAATTCCTCACACTGACTCGGCTCTCAGCTTGTGGCTGGGCTTGATGCATTGATGAATCATGACTCTTGACTGACAGAACATCAGGTGACTGTCCTTCAATCCATGGTGTTTAAAGTAAGAATTACATTTGGCATGACTTATAGACTCTAGATCCAAATTTCATTTAGATAATATTGCATAAAAGCTGAAATCTTTAAATCCCTGTGTACAATCATTAACTGCAAAAATATATTCCTCCTCTCTTCAAAATCGTGTAACACACATCACTCTTCTTACTTCCTGGGTTTTTTCCCCCATTACTTACACCAGAAGTTGCTGTTGGGCATATGAGAACTGCTCATAGCCTGTGTCTCACAATGGAAGAGACTACGGGGCCATAACTCCAGGCAGATGATCCACACCAGGCCTCTCTGTTTCACTGTTTCAGGGCTGTGATGCAGCTCCTTTGGATCAGCTGTGCAAATGAGTGGCTCTAACTCTTAACCTGTAGTGGCAGCTCCATCGCCCAGGCAGCCCAGGATCAGAGGAGCGGAGGGAAACAAGAAGACAGGATATTCTGCTGCACATATCTTAATCTCTTTTTTTGGCTGAATGATTTAACATTCACTTGGGGAAACTCAAGCTGTTTTTCAAATACAGAATTCTCAAACTTGCTGTCTGCAAACTTGCAAGCTTTCACTGTTGCTTTCTGTCCTGCTCATTTCATCCAGTGCTGGTACTCTCCCAGCTTGACTTTACAGCAGCTTTTAATCTATGTATCCAACACTGAAAACCCATTGTAGGAAGCAGGGCTGCAGCAACTTCGGTTTTTTTCATATGCAGCTTCAAACACATCTTCTCTTTACCCAGCAACACAGCTATCCCACCTTCAATTCAGTTGCTGATTCTTCCTTTAATTTCTTCTTGGTTTTCTTTGTCAGAATATTCCTTCCCCTTATGCTGTTGTGGTTTCTTGGCAGTGCCTTATTTGACTTTGGTTTAATCATAGCAATATTATGGCAAAGCTTAAATGAGATTCTCCATCCTTGTAAATCAAATCTCAAAAAATGTGGAGCATGAAGCTGACGAAAGCAGTAAGAGAGACCTTCCCTCAGAGATCCGTACAGATCACCGGGAAAATAATTGTGACATGGTGAAATGAGTGCAGCTGCAGCAGGTTATTCCTATAAGGAATTCCTGTTCTTGGAACAAATTTGTCTTTACCTTTCGTACGGCCCCAAAGCCCTATTCCTGTTCACACAGTCCCACGTATTCCTGGGGTGCAGTTCACCTAGCTAAATACAGTCAGCCCTGGAGCTCAGCACAGACTCATCCTGAATCCCCCAAACTCCTGGCATGTGTATGATGTCTATGCCCCATAGGCAGATGCACTCAAACAGCTAAACCTGCTAAGTGGCTGCTGCTGTGAGACACTCTCCCAGAGCAATAGGACCTGCAGGGAATAAAACAGCTTAGCGATCTAGAGCTGCTGCATATCAGTTCCCATTGCAGTGATACTCAGGCCTAAGGACAACGCAGCATGAAGTGTCCTTATCAGCAGCAGAGGTGGAATAAACTGTTGTTTACGCACACTACCAGACCTCATAAATCCCATGAAGTGACAAATGAGGCAGCAAAACCAAGTCAAATGTCTTTGAAAAGGCTGGGAACAAACTCTCTTTTTGTATGAGTGAAGCCACAGCCTACCAGCTAGGCTCTTCCCCACAGGGAATCACAACAAACAGATATACCAGATGAAAATCTCCTGCATGCTTAAGAGATGACCACTGACAGCAAGGCAGGTGTTTACTTGTCCTTTTATGCTCCCTCTTCTCCTGTGGTCACTCAGAAACCGACGGCAGGAGATGCTAACAGAGTTAGTGACCAACAAGCATACACATTAGACGAGAGGCTGATGAACTGTAGCTGGGAACCCTGTATGCAGCACATCCTCTCATGGAAATGCCCATGACACCTGAGATGGACTCACAGCCTTGCAGCCATCAAGACCACCATCTTTCAGGAGGTATGAGTGACAGGAATACGCTGGAAATTCACTGTTGCCTGGGGACAAGTGCTGAATGTTGAAGTATCGGAGTGGGAGCTGTTGCATTAAGAGATCAAGATGACTGTGGAGGACAGAGGCAAGGGTATCTTGGCTAAATTAGCATGTAATGCATACAAATACAGAAAAAGACAAAAAGCAGGAAGTAGTTTGATATCTTTAATTGTTATACGCTTGCTGAATCACCTTAACTGAAGCCACTGGTTAAGTGCAGTTCTCTGGTAAAAGGTAAGAAATCTTGACAGATCGCTTCTCCCTTGAGGGGATACCTTCTTTTACAGCATTACTGCTACGCTACTGACACATTAACTGTCTTTTGCTGCCATGCACATGCTGAATACGTGATAGGCCTTATCAGGATCAGTGGAAACCAGTAACGACTGGTGTCCCTCAAGGTTCCATACTGGAACCAATACTATTTAATATATTCATCAATGACATAGTGAGATTGAGTGCACCCTCATCAAGTCTGCAGATGACACCAAGCTGATGATGTGCTGGAGGGAAGGGACCATCCAGAGGGACCTTGACAAGCTTCAGGAGTGGGCCCATATGAACCTCATGAAGTTCAACAAGGCCAAGTGCAAGGTCCTGCATCTGGGGGTCGGGGCAATCACCAGGGTTGGTACAGACTGGGGAATGAATGGACTGAGAGCAGCCCTGTGGAGAAAGACTTGGGGATACTGGTGGATGAAAAATCGTCCGTGACCCAGCCATGTGTGCTTGCAGCCCAGAAAGCCAACCATATCCTAGGCTGCATCACAAGAAGCATGGCCAGCAGGTTGAGGGAGGTGATTCTGCCCCTCTACTCCGCTCTGTTGAGATCCCACCTGGAGTACTGCATCCAGCTCTGGAGTTCCCAGTACAAGAAAGACATCGGCCTGTTAGAGCAGGTCCAGAGAAGGGCCGCTGAAATGGTCAGGGGGGTGGAACACCTCTGCTATGAAGAAAACCTGAGAGAGTTGGGGTTGTTCAGCCTGGAGAAGAGAAGGCTCCAGGGAGACCTTATTGCGGCCTTTCAATATATAAAGGGGGTTTATAAGAAAGACAGAGACTTTCTACCAGGGCCTTTTAAACTGAAAGAGGGTAGATTTAGATTGGACATATGGAAGAAATTTTTTATGATGAGGGTGGTGAGACACTGGAGCAGGTTGTGGATGCCTCATCCCTGGAAGTGTTCAAAGTCAGGTTGGACAGGACTTGGAGCAACCTGATCTAGTGAAAGATGTCCCTGCCCATGGCAGGGGGGTTAGATTAGATGATCTATAAAGGTCCCTTCCAGCCCAAACCATTCTGTGATTCTATGATTCTAGGATGTGTAAGTTTATTGATACAGTGAACTTTGCCGTGGTTTCAGGTCAGGTTATCTTAGTTTCACATTACTCTTTTAACATCTGCAGTAGTTCCATTACAACAAGCTAGTAATACACTTAGAAATTCTGTATAGATGCTTATTAGGCATAGAGTGGACCACACCCGAATGTAGTGAAGCATGGTGGAAAAAAAAACATGTAAGGAAGGAATTGAAGATTATGGAATGGTTTCATATGTACAATGGGAAAAAATGAAGAACATCCTTGTTGATGTAATTTCCTGGTTTCTGACACTATGACATGAAGTTTCTTGTAATGTAGCATCTTAGGGTGTAACATATAAGCATTCAGTTAACCTCTTGGCTTTTAACGGGAGTAGAAACTGCCCTTAAATTGGTGCTTTGGGCTTATTTCTCCTTCTTTTAAGTAGAAGATACAAATGGCCAAATGAGTTACCTACCACTAACCTGGCAAAATCCAGTTAAAGGGGTTTATTTTTCTTCAGGGATATCAGAAACTGTCTATATTTAACTTCAGAAAGGTTTAATTTACTTGCAAAAGACTCTATAACTACTCTCACTTGCTGTGTCTAAGCAAGTGTTGAAAACATTTACTGAAGGAGGGAGGGGCAGAGGGAGGGAGATAAAGATTTCTGTCACTTGCATTTATTCTATGTAATTATGAATTGTATTTATACCTATTGGATAAAAACAGGAGGCAGTCACATATATTCAAATAAGAAAAAGTCTGCAAATACCTGTTTGATTGGCTTCTTATGCATAGCTTCAGCTGTCTCCTGTAATCCACATTAACTCTTTTACATGTTTTATTTCCTTCCCGTGCCACTTGTAAACATAACCCTTCTGCCAAGACCAGCAAGGCCCAGGTAAGATTTTGAAGGGGTTACCATAAACACAAGACCTTACCTGGAAACTTGGGAAAAGTCAACAAAGCTTTCTGGTGGTCAGATAGCTAATTTCCTGTGCTTGCAGGCATGAAACACTTGGCTTAGTGAACCGTACTATTATCAAAGGAAGAAAAGAGAAGTCCAAAACGGTAGATAAATAAGGTAACATGCAATACTTAATTCCCGAATACCTGTGACTGCCTTACAGTCTCTCCCCCTGGAGAGGCAGCTGCTAGGCCACCTGGTTGCCCTTCCTCTCTTGCAGTAACACTTCACACAGCTGAGGACCAGTCTGTCTGTGGCTGCGATGCCCAGCTGAAGCTGTTTTATCTGTGCTGAGGCTTGCTGCCTCTACCAGCTCCCTGCAGCTTCCCATAGCCATTGTTCTCTTTTTCTTGCCCACCGACACAGTTGTGGCTGCTTCCCCAACACTTCCCATTACCTCAGCCCCTTGAAGGAAACATTTTCACAGTTCTACAGTAACGAACCTTTCTCTTCAACACTGCTTTCTCTCCTCTAGCTTTATAGCCAGCACTTGTACAATCTCTCCGTTCTCTAGCTTTCTGAAAACTGCCACACAAAGTTTTTTCATTTCTGTTTTAGGTACTAACTTCTGCACATCAAAGCTTGTGAATTAAGATGGATCATGACTTCTCCCAACCCCATTTAGACATAATTATTTGTTCTAGTCTTCTAACAAGCATTTTAGTTTATAAGAAATTTGCTCCCAGACATCACTGGGCTCCCTTTTCAACACAAATGCCTTTCCAACACATGCAAAAACCCCATGGCCATTGTTCCTCTTCATTTCTCTTCCTTTTGAGCTACCAAATGCCAGTCTAGTGCACCTCCTCTTCCCTTGGGAATTCTTGTTTTCGCCTTATTTTTTGCTTTCTGAAGAGGATGAATGTGTCTGAAGAAGACCGCAGCAAAAATATTGAGGGGTTTTTGAAAACATAAACATATTTTTAAGGAATGGTTGACCAAGCTAAGACTGCTTAGCTTGAAGGAGTTAGTAAGAAGAGTTGAGAACAGTCTTCAAACACAAAAAGAGGAAGTAAGGAGTCTGTTCTCTGTTTCCCCACTAGAGAGAAACACTAGAATTATTGCTGGAAGAAGCTGTGGAGTTTTTAGAGATCTTACATGGATTTCACAAAATCTCCATCCTGCCATGTGCAGGGGCTTAAAGTAGAAAACCTTAGAGATCCCTTCCAGCCTAAACGTTTCTATAACTCTATAAACTCTCTTTGGCATGTCATAGACACAGCTACTCATGCACCAGAGAGGAGTGTAATCCTACAAAACTTTTGATGTCAAGAGCCAAATATGGGAATTTAAGTGAGGCACGTAACAGGGCTATAGGCTGGTGTCAGCACTGTAGCAGTAAATATTGTAAACACCTCATAGGTGTCACAGCAAAGGAAAGTTTTAAGGAGGGATATGGATGGGGATGTGTAGGAAACTTTGTACCTGCTATTGCAGAGCTTTTTTTTGATCAAAGTGACAGAACATAAACAAATGTGAAAGTGTCAGGTCAAAAAATCTAGCAAAGGATTCCTGAAGGTTTTTCAGTAATAGGAGCAGAAAGTAAAGGTGGAGATGGACTTTGACCCTTAAATGGAGCCCTGCGGATTACATTTGATAAGAGTGCCAATGAGAGCCTGTGGAATAATTGGGAGGGAAGACTGACATTACGGAAATGGACTTTATGAAGGTTAAAACAGTAATCCGCAAGTTATTGTACATATGACTTGAAATGGTGGTGAAACTTTTTGTATTAAAATTAAACAAAGGATCAAATTTGCCACAGAGTGACTACGGCTTTTTAATCTTCATTAGAATTATGGTCAGAAAGATTTAGGCTGGAAGGGACCGCTCTATTCCAAGCTCTTGTTCACAGCAGAGCTACATCCAAATGTGATCAGGTTACTCAGGGCCTTCTCCAGGTGATTTCTGAACAACTCCAAGGGTGGAGATTCCCCAGGCTTCTCTGGCCTCTCTGCCAGGGATGAACAATACTTGCAGTGAGAATTTTTTCCTTATTTGCAGTCCGAGTTTCCCTGTTGCCAGTTAAGACCATTGCCAGTTGTCCTTTTGAACAATTAGCCTTGACTTCTGCAGGCTGAACAGAACCATGTCCCTCAGCCTTTCCTGATACATGGCATGTTCCAGTGCCATGCAGTGGCCTGTGCGGGGCTCTCGCCACTTTGTTCATATTTCTTTTGTAATGGGGCATCTGAAACGGACGCAGTATTCCAGATGTGGCTGCATCAGTGCAGGGAAGATGGGAATAAACTCTTCCCTTACTCTGCTGGCTACTCCTGTCCTCATGCTGTGCAGTATGCAGCTGGCCTTCTCCAACACACAATCACATGATTAGCTCATGTTCAACTTCTTGTCAGCCGACAGGATGGAGTGAGAAAGAGACAACTCAGAGACAACTAAAATTCTTTAATTTCTCTGTGGTTGCATATACTAAATACCGTTAAGCTTGGGGTAGGGTAAAAATCTTTACAGCACTAGTGAGTACAACAGCTGCTCTTCAAAATGGGTATAAAAAAGGAGTAAGCTGGGTGGAAAAGAGCCGAAACAAGAGACGACTCTGCTCAGAGTTAGGTGGTCAGGATGCTTTTTTGTTTCCTCGGAGCACTGTCTGAAGAGTTCAGATGTGTGACTCAACTCTGCGAGTGTGAGAGGGCAAGTGGTTAAAATCATTATGAAAGTAAGGATGGCTGAGCAACCTCAGTGTTGAGAGAGGCACATGAGATAACATCAATGAAATACTAGACCCCCTCCTGTAATTTCACCTCCTAACAGAATCATTTTTCAATCTTCTTATGATTTTCTTGGGTTAGCAGCAATCTGTTCTCCTAACTGGTGACCCTACAGTGAAATTTCACTTAGAAGTTGCAATGATGGATGAGAAGGAAAAGGACAAAGAAAGGCATGAAACAGTGCACACCTGTTAGATCTCAAATGCTTTAAACAATTGATTGTTCTAAGTAGTCAAATATTAATAAAGCTACTGTATGTAAATAGAAATGTGGTAACTTTTCAGGGGAGGCAGAGAAATTTGTTATGAGCTGATGCAACTACTACTTTCTCTGATCCTTTCACAACACTCAGGATACATTTTCTTTCCCTGATAGACAATTTTTCAGGAATTCTGAAAGTAGGGCTTGACCAGGAATTAAATTGTGGATAGCACCTGCGATGTGTCTCAGATGTATTTCTTACCCTAAAATGGGTCAGAAATTCAGAAGGCATTTGGGGGGGGGGTTGTACTTGGATGTTTTTTCCTGAGAAGTTATGAAGAAAGAGGAAGGGAGAGAGAGAGAGATTTCCGTAACAGACTAGCCAATAAATCTGCTGTAAGCGTGCACATCTATAATGTCAGATAGTCAGCTGAGACCCTGGTTTGCCTGAGTCAGCTTCAAGTACATGAGCGTGAATCAAATGTTCATCTTCTCCCATTGAGGTGTAGGCAAGAATGCGTTTGACATCAAGCATGTGCTTCCCCCAAGGGAGGGTTTTCCTGGATAGTGTGGTATACAATCAGTTCCTCTCCTAGCCACCTCTCTTAAATCCCAGGAATACGCTCACATTTAATATCATGAAGCTAAGGAGGTCTTTCAGAGCAACTGGCACATTCTACATTTGCCTCTGTACTATTGTATGCTAACTTTTCCATGTAACTAGCTGCCTTTTAGTTGTTCCTCCAGAACCTCTGGATGGAAAATCATGTTGAGAAGATTAAAAAAAAATGGCTGTGGAATGTATTTTAGTGTCCTGGTTTTGGCTGGGTTAGAGTTTTAACTGCAGATGGTGCTCCCTCTCTAAGGAAAAATTACTACGAAGAGCAATCCAGGGAGCTTTCACCCAGGCCAGCAGCGTCCCACAAAATTGCCTTGGTTTCTGTGTAACGCTGCCAGTTCACTTAACTGAAGAAATCCTCAAGCCTAGAAAGCTTCTGTCATTTACATTTTGGGCGCCCCACTGTCCAGTCCATTAACCAGGTCACCGTGGCTGCAACTTGCAGTCAGATGTGAGTCTTTTACAAAGTACTGGGCTTCGCTCTCATATTTCCATCAAAGTCTTTGCTTTCTAAAGCTGTGGTTCCCACTCAAGTTTGTTAGCCAACCACTTCCAGAAGCAGGCTTACGTATTGCAGTACTGGGATCCTTGAGCTGTAATGTCAATCCACTTCACATGCAAGCTACAGTGCTTTACAATAATTTTGGATCAGGAAATGGCAACAACCATCAAACACATCTCATGCAAGACTTCTACTCCCCCAGATGGTCCAGACTTCAGATGTTCACAGAAAAGGGGCACCATAGGTATTGTTCCTGCAAGATACCACTTCATACCAGTATAGGCTCTATACCTCATCCTTAATGAAATTAACATTGTTAGGGACTAATGACAGGGCAACTCTCTGTAGTCCACATGTGATCTGCAATCTCCTCAAGGAGGGGGCAAGACCATTCCTTGTTTGCTCAAATGATGCTGTGTTACGGTCCTCTATGGTTCATCTTACAAAAACCTGTTAAACAAAAGAATTGTTTGAGCTGGAGTATCTTTTGCACACCCTGAGGACCATTCACATTAACTTTCCTACGGCATCAAAACTTCGAGAGACCTCAGCTTTAAAAAAAGATGAAACCACATGCCAAATGCTGACAAAACCCTTCATGAGCTTTCTTTGTTCGTTCCTGTACAGACCGCTGCATAAGTCTTCCTCCCTGAAGAAGTGGTAGAATTACAGATACAGTACAGATGTAGCTATTTGTTGATAACTACATCCATCGAATTTCCATATTCAGAATTACAGCTTAGTTATAAAAAAAAAGATTATTTCTGGAAAAACAGAGGAAAACCTAGCATTTCCTAAGCAAAATTGATTGGAAAAATCTTGAAAGATGTGAAAAGTTACATGTTTAGAAGAAAATCTTGAATTAACAGAGGATCCATTTCAGACTTTCCTGTTGATAATATCTGTAAAAACAGCTTCGGTAAAACAACTTTTGTAAAATAACCATTTAATAACAAAACATGAATGTTCTCTAATCTGTTTCTCTCAGTAACTTTGAGTACTATATTATGTCTTACCACACGTAAAGTACAAAATTTATCAGAATAATCAAATTTTTTTATATTAAGAAATTAGGACACACGAAGGATTTATCACACATGGAGTGTAGTATGAAGATTTACACAATGGTATTTCTTTAGCTAGCAGGTAGTGGCCACAAAATTCCATATGGTCTAATTCGAATAGCGTTTCTGCTGCAGTATGGTTAGGCTGCTACTGAGAGTAAAGCCAGCTCATCTGCAGTTTGTTTTGATGTCACTACAATGGTGCTGTGCAAAATCCTGAATTGAGGGGAAAGAGTTAAAAAGATAATAAAAAGGAGAGGTGGATTTATTTCGAACCTCTACCTTTTATGTTTGTCCCATCCTCCAAGGGACTATTTGTGGATTCAAGACATCATTAGTATAAGTTCATTTATTATTTCTGCATGTTTGCAGGAGGAGATGCAGAGAAATCATTGCTCTGAAGTAGCTGAGCTCTGCTAACATATGGTGAAGGGTTTTATTATGGTTTACTGTGACCTTTACAATTCTTCTCATCTCACTTCTGAGTCTGTGTGGCTCAGGATGAAGGAAGATGTACCCAGCTGTTTCATCCAGAAATTATCTGTAGTGTATAGATGAAGATCAATCAAGATGAAGTCTCATCCCGAACTGGATGGAACTTCTTTATCATCTTAATACATGAACAGTTTAGTTTGGGGAAAATTTGTATTACTAGGCAGCCAATATAATAGGATAAACTTCAAAGACAACAAAAAGGGTAATCTATGTTATATATTGTTCAGTCTAAATCTTGCTATGATAAATGACAACACTATAAATGAAAATAAAGTTGTGCAAATTCCCCCACTTGCCTATCACTTATCTGCAGGTCTCATTTGTAGAATGAGAACTGACTTGTGGTCCCTAATGGGAAAGTAACCTTGAAACAGCAAAGATAGGATGAGGCTGTAAAAGCAGTTGCAAAGAAAACATCTGTCAGGAGGTCATCCTTGCATTTTGACAATGTTGTTTAGTCATGAATGAAAACTTACTGTATTATGAGCCATTCAGCACATTTCTAAGTGTTTCAGAAAAAAAAAAGTAATAAAGACTAGTTCCTGGTGATCAAATGTACCTTTACAATCCATTGCATAAGCTTTTCGTTTCTCTAAACTTTATATTTCTACATGTCAGCCTCCAGAGACAGTAAAGTGTTTTACAAAAGGGTTCTAGTTTATTTGTCAAAAACAAGGAACTGTAATTCACAATGTAATTCACTGTAGTTCAATGTTGAAATATCTGACTGCTTGAAGATCTGTACAAACATGGAAAAACTGAATCCAGTCACCTCTACCTTGCTCATGTCACTCAGATGTCACCACAGGATCCACATGAAAGGAATTGCAGTTGAGTTGAGATTGAGAGGAAAACAAAAGCTCAAAGGAAAGGCCAACAGTTGTTTTGGGATAGAGATGAGACAGATGTGTATCAAACATTAGTCTACATTTCTCATTTACTATTCTAGTTGTTTAAAAAAAAGGAGGTATGCTGTATTCTCACCCTTTTGCTTAAAGAGGGACACAGCTTCCCTTTGTGGGAGAAAAGACTTTCTTCAGCAAGCCTGTGGGGACCTCTGGAGCCAAGTGGCTGTTGGTGAACAATAACCCCCACTTGCTTCAGATTAGCTCTTTTGTCCTAACTACAGGCTCCCTTCTTGCTCAACTATAGTATAATATAAATACTAAAGACATTTCATCTCTCATAATGAGAGATGTTTTGGCTACCTACTGGCTCCATCTTAGCTGGAGAACATGGGCATGCCAGCAGGCCTGAATGTTTTTCAAGCTCTGGCCACCCTCTTCCATGTTTTCCACAAAAGGACATAATTTGCTTCAGAAGGCAGATAATTTCATGAGCATTTAATTTAATCTCAGTATGGATGTTCTTCACATTTTTTCCCCATTTTTGCTATCATTTGACCTTGACAGGAAGACCTACCGGCAAATCAAGAGAATAGCTGCTGTGCTGGTGCCTGTGGTGTTAAGACCTTGGAGAATGAGATCAGAGGTGTCCTGAAAAAAAAGCTGGGGCAGAGAAGGGTTGTGTGTATTTCTCCCTGTGTAGAAGGATTCAATTACTAGGGTATTTTTTGGCCAGGTTGCTGGACACAAACAGGGGCAGGATGTTCTTATGGCCTTCTGTACCCTTATATCTGTGCCCTTCTACACTTCGTACACAGATAGTTATGCATTTATTTCTGTCTATATATCATTTACACTGCAATTTTTAGATTCAGTATTGTGTCTCAGGCTGTGGTGCCTTCTGTACCCACACTACAAGCCTTCTCAGGCCTCCTGAGCACCACTGGCACGTTGACATTGCCAACAGAAGAGGCCAGAATGCCACGTGTGCCATTAGGCTTCACCATCCATTTGGTTCTTCTAGCAACTTCAGCAGAAACAACCTTATGCATCTTGTAAAAATATGGGCCACATGTCATCCTGTAGAAGTACCACATTTCAGTCAATCTTTCAGCCTGCTTAGTTTTCCCCACGCTGTGCAGGGAGAGGCTGGGGGAAGGGAGCCAGCCAAAGCCTACGCCCACACTCCACCCATTCCTAAGCCAATGGGTCAGTTCTGATTCTGACATTCACACCAAATACCAATGTTTAGAGGCCCCATTACCACAGTTCACAAGAGGCAGTGCACCCTGCTGTGAAAGGTGTAAATAATATAATATATAACATATAACACATAACATATAATATGTATGATATATGTTATATTGTATATACTATACAATATGCAATATGTAATGTGTAATATGTGGTGTGTAATATATA
>NW_009233891.1:0-466 GCF_000690835.1 Fulmarus glacialis | reverse complement strand
TATGTGAATATTAGCTATACATATACATCAAATGTGTCCCCAGTGAGAATAGACCACAGAAATTCAGCTACTTCTTTACCTTTACACTTGAACAGCCATGATGAACTTTTGGTCCATCCCTAATCATTACCATAATAAATAACAAACATACAAAGTTCAATTTAGCAATTGCTTGGCACAAACCTCTTTCACGGCATACTGGAGTGCAGTCTAAATAACAGTTCCCCTTGCCTTAAAACCCACTAACATTTCCATTTCAGGATTGCCTTGTTACTTGATTTTTGATATAAGCTTAATGGGGAATGGGTGGGGAAAGCAGCAATGCAAGAGAGGTTTAATTAAATTAACAGATCCATCCACTTTGTCACTTGGGACTATTGCCACAGTGAAATGCTTTTTATAGGCAGCAGCCCAAGAAACACATGCCAATTATTTGTACTAAAGTGGATATGCTGTGCCTGAGTGC
>NW_009233890.1:53848-57854 GCF_000690835.1 Fulmarus glacialis | reverse complement strand
ACTGCTTTCTTTTCCTCCTTCTGTAATAAATGACTGAAACAGAAACAGAGAAACCAATCACATTTTCCATAGTTCCTCACTTCGTATACTTTTGTTTCTGTTGTTGTTTTTTTGTTTTTGTTTGTTTTTTTTTTTTTTTACTGGTGAACTGGTTAGGATTTTACTATTTTTATTTCATTCACAAGGATGAGATGCCTCACTTTAACAATTTAAACATCAAGTGAATTAAGGTAGTTGTTTTGCTCCCTCTGTAATCAGTAGAGAAGGATCTCAGCACTATTACATGTCTAGTTAAATGAGATTATTCCTATGTAAATGATGTAAATGATGACTTACCTGCACTGAAAGGTCTTGCCCTTATGTATCACTTTCAGCAAAACTTCAGTTGAAAACTTTTTCTTAGATTCAAGGTGGAAATTTCCTGTCAGCATTAAAGGGGAAAGGAAGGAGTAGCTTTATCTTATCATGGGACATACAGTAGCATTCTGAAAACTCATGTGAGATAGGAGAAATCCATGTAAAAAATCCCTACCCCAAAATTCCCTGAAGGCAAAGACCCCCAAATCAGAAGGCAGCATCTCCTTTAGGACAATTGGGGTGAAAACGAAATTTAAATATAGATCTCCAAAATCTTTGATAAGTTCCCCAAAGGGCATGCAGCTGGCTGCCTCATATTAATCTTCCTTTAAACTTATGAAAAGCTTGCAAATATCTTGTTTTTGTCTCAATACACAAATGAAAAAAGTTTTCACATCTCAAATAATGCCGTGAGATGAAGAAACTGCAGGGGATCTTAAAAGCTATATGCAATATTGGTACATAAAGTATTAGGTCTATAGTATGAAACAGTGTCATATACAGTTGATATAAGCAAACACTTCATGTAACATTTATATTACATAAACATTAGATATTCACGGTGTAGATGTGAGCTAATTATCTCACATCTCAGCTAATAAACCAAGAATCTCTTCACAGTCGATGGGAAGAAAAAGAGACATTTTTAGGGCACAATTAATTTGCCATATTTTGCAATGCGCTTTAGAATGAGATGAAGTGCCTATTTGTCTCCGGTGGCTTTGTGGGAGCCTATGGGGACTCATTCAAGTGTACAAATCTACATTGCAAAAGTCCACAGTCGGTCTGAAAAATCACCTCCTCGGTGTCTATAACATAGAGGAGTGCCAAGTTCTAAAGAAAGCCTCTAACTATTTTTATTTTATTTTATAAGGGAAGTTTCTCTTAATGAGTTCCTATTTCAAATCTAATCCCCTAGCTTCTTGTTTGGGAAGATTTCTTTAGATAGGCTCTTGTAACATTAATGTTCTTGTCCAGGACTGCTTTCTTATAGAGTCTCTAGCTATCATCAGTATAGATATCCTTCACGTATAATGTACTCGCAGCATTTCCCTCGTGTCCTTACTTCTCCGCTGCTCTCTCATTTGTGTCAAGCCCCGAACATCTGAGCGGGATGTTTGGCAGGCAAGCCTCCACTGTCTGCTGTCAACGTGGATTTCGGCTGGCTGGATCTTTGCGGTGCTTTGTTGGGTCTTCTCCCATGGAGGCTCTGCACTGCAGCCAGTGAGCTGGCCGCTTCTGCGTGTGTGCTTTAAGGGCTTATTTATGGTAAAGGAAGCTGTATCTCCTCTTTTTAATGGAAGAGTAATAAACGAGCTTAGATTCAGCCTACGTTTGAATAACTTGTACTGGGATAGCATCCAGGGGCTTTGGGCTGTGTGGGCGCGCTGGTCACACGCACAGGCTTTATGCTACATGATTTATAACTGAATATACACTGCGAGCTAAAAAGCCACACTCTTTAGATCATTTTAAAAGTGCGTGTATGGGAAACTGGAGACTTGGAGTGGGATTGAGTTGCTTAACCATGTGAGGGTAGTGTCTGTCCAGGTGCCCCAGGGTACCTGGGATACCCACCTGGGCTGGCAGGACCTAGGAATGTCTGAAGAGGCATCTGGAGCCAGATGAGTTACACTAAGGTATCTAAAATGGCACCAGGCACGCACTGAACCCTGCCTTTGCTATATCCCCAGGCTTTTTTCACTATGCCACTTCACTAGCATCACAGCTTGTGTCACTGCTCGCCCTTGCTTTCCCCAGCCATTTCAGTATAATAAATAAAGGTTTCTTCCTTGCCTTCTTCCTCAGAAATGGCACCAACGGACTAATACAGCATTTCAATGCCCTTTCTGTCAGTTAATGACAAAGCCAGTCATGATTTATGAAATTTACTTTTCACTTTATTTGGAAGTGTACTGCCATTTGGCAAAAATCAGTCCAGGACACTGGAAGCTTGCAGGGACAAGGACAACCCACAGCTTAGAGCAAAGGGGCCTGATCTAGACTGGGTCTTCAAGTACAGCAATGATCGGTCACCACAATCCTCACAGCAATGTGTTTCATTGACTTATTTTAGCCTACTTGACCGTAAACCTTATTTGACCTATTCTGTGCTATTTAGCTCCACGATAATATTGTGCATTCCTCAGAAACCTTTTCCACATACAGTCTGCTGTTTGGTGATAGTGCAGTTACAGTACATACTTCGGCCATACTCTTTTAATTAGACATGAAAAAAAATGCATGTTTCTGTGATCAAACACTTCTGGTACAATAAAATGGTGACATAGGGTCTTGCATAACAAAAGGGTGACAAGGGTTCCAGTATTATTGATGTGTTCTTTATACATTGTCTTTTCTGCTGCTGGTTCTGGAATGGGTATCAACTAGAGAGACAAATAATGTCCATGGCAGTGCCTGAATATCAAGTGTTTGAACTAAAAAATGAAAGCTAACCCTCCTCAGAAGCCGCGTTGCAAGCACAAAGGGAGATGTTCTGGCTCACCCTATGCACTTGCAGTGCAGTGAGACACTTGGTATGCCTGCAGTGTACATAATTAATAGCAATGACAAGTAAGTACATGATTAGTATTAAAAATAATAAAAGGCCAAGGTTGCTTATAGTTCAAAGTCAAGCTGTTTCAAAATTAGAGATGAAGTTTTCAATTCTGTTGTCTTTGAGGGGAATCCTGATAGACATCAAGGCGTGGCGCTTGATTTTTTTAAGAAAGATATTTCCTCCAATATTTTCTTTTGGTGGGAAAGGAGATGAGAACATCTGAGGGGCTTTGGGAAGGAGAGCTCTCGCAGTAGGAGGCAGTGGGAAGAGTCCCAGTTTGAGGAGGAGGAGGAGGTGGATTGAGAAGCTGAGTAGAGTCCAGGAGGAGTTTGGGGATATTTTAAGATGGTTGTGTGGTTGTAACCCAGGACTGGGGCAGGTAGAGGAGCTGAGGTGGGGATAACTTGCCTGGGACGGGACAGCGGGTCCAGGAAATGAGAAAATGCATTATTAAGTGCTGACTTGCCACCTTCGGGTGCCATGGGGAGAATAGCAGAGATGTGGGAGCAGGGCCACCATAGATAGCATTAGAAAGAAATGATTTTGATCTTCTCATAGCTGGAGGATGAAGCCATTAGATGCAGAATTAAAAGGTCTGCCTCTCTGTTCCCTTGCTGCAGAAGCCCAGGAGAAGCTAACTCCAGTTTTAGAAGGAAGAAGCGTTAGCAATCATTGACAAGCTGCAGCCCTTCTCCAGTGAGACGAAATGAATGGTGCAGGCCTGCTGTAGGTCCTACCCTGAGACAGGAATGCTTGGAAGGAGATAGATCCTGCGGTTACAGGTGGAGCTCAGAGCCCGTCCTTCGAACTCCCGGAGGAAATGGTAGCGAATGTTGATTTTGCTCTTGGAAAATCCAGTTTCTAGTAACACTTTTAAAAGCTGATTACAGCTTTGCCTCACTTCATACCCTCAGATGACCTCTAGCCACCCCATCAGGTGAGAACCATATTCATAAATATGTAGCTATGGTGTAGCTTTGGACTGGCTGTCTTCAAAGATGGAAAGATTGATTGAAGATAGAGGATCAAAGGCTGAGGGGAGAATACTTTTTACTGAACTTAGGAAGCTTATATATTGCTTCCCAGGGA
>NW_009233890.1:38718-53818 GCF_000690835.1 Fulmarus glacialis | reverse complement strand
CCTGCTGATCTAAATTTTCTATCACAAATAGTTTCATTTAATTGTGTCACTCTGGCTTGTGTGTGCCACGAAAAGAACTTTTCATTTTAACAGTGGGTAACAAAGGAGTAAGAGTTTTGAGTGATAATGTCAGGGGAGCTTGCAAAGACACTCAAACTATGGGAGGTCATGCTTTATATTAGGGAGAAATTATACTAGATAGGAGCATAGTCTTGTAGTTTTAGAGAGAATTTCTTTCCAAAGAGCATCGTGCCTGTAGCATGGAATTTAGCTAAGCTGTTCCAAGCCTTTACATGGCTTTCTGAACTCAAGAATATTTGCTTTCAATAAAAAGGGAAATAATAACTCTGGAGATTAATTGCTTTCTGAACTCAAGATTATTTGCTTTCAATATAAAGGGAAATAATAACTCTGGAGATTAATTGCTTGGTAATATGCACTGGCACATAGTGATGGCATCTGTATCTAATGGAAATACAATGAAAATGGGCCTTCGTAGATTAATTCAGCTAAAATAAACAACTAGAAAACAATCTGGATTCCTGGCTAAAGCTAAGAGAAGAAATGAAAATTAATGCATAGAGAGATCATCTTTGGCAAATTTCTCTTTCTCTTTTCTCTCTCAGAAGATTGCATTTCGGCTGTTTTTTCAGAGCTAGCCTGATGTTTCTTCCACTGTAAGTGTTTGTGGTGGGTGTTAGAAACGCCGTCTGCAGCAAGAACGTCCATGCAGTGCCAATGTGCTGCATCTGCTATAGACGGACTGCAGCGGCATAAAAGGCAGTTCATGTGTTTCCAGCTTCTCTCTAATATGCTCACTCCGAAGTAGAGTGCCCTGGTGAAAGCCTGCTCTGAGCTGAGATATCCCTCTCCATGCATGACAGGTTTCCCCAGGACAATGACATCAGGGGCTCTGTGCCTCCACGCAGCCATTTATGCAGCCGATGCCAGGAACAGACCTGATGCTCTGCATACCAATAGCATCCTCCCTGCAGGAGTAGGACTCTAAATCTGGGTTCCAAATTGGGCTCTCAGCTCCAAATGGATGCAAAGATAATTTTTCTGGATTGGCTTTTTGAACTACTTGTGCAACCACAAGAAAAAGTGTTAAGTGAGTTAAGGCTTCTAAGGTCACATTTTGTCTTTTAAATAACAACAAAAAAAAGCATGCTGCTATATTCGTATTTTGATTTCTCCTCGCAATGCAGTGATTTTCCAGCAGAAAATGCATTTCTGGGGACATAGCGAGGGTGTAATTCAAATCATCAGAAAAAACATTGTAGGGTACAAGGTAGAGTGCATGACTGAGCAGTGACTGGCTGGGAAAAAAGAGGATTATAGAGACACTACCACAAAAGCCTTATCAAGTTCAGGGGATGTGGCCAGTAAGAGTAGATATAGGGTGGACATTCTGGAGCTGACAACGGTTGCATGAACACCAGAACTACAACCAGTGCAGCTCATGAATAAATTACTCTCCTTGAGAGGCAGAGCTTGCTAGACCAGAGGTTCAGGTAGGTTAATACAACAGCACTGGCCTGGAAACATAAGCTAGCTTTTCAACAGGGCACAGCGTGCAATAGAGCATGATGTACCAGCACGCTTGGTGCCACCTTTACAATCCATTCAGCGTTGCAAACCTGCCCAGTTTCTGCAGGCAGCTTTTGGGGAGAAACTCTACGCGCTGCAACAATTTGCAAAGCAATGTATCAAGCATGTTAAATGTTAAAACAACATATGCAATTTTCTGTCCTGGCATTCTGTCTACAACACGGTATTTCCAGGTGCACTGGGAAAACATAATTAAGGCTGTAGTCAAAAAACCACTGCAGAAATGTCTGTCGTGTTTTAAGAGGTTGTTTCCTGTGGTGGTTGTTCCACTACCCTCAGCTGGAGGTTGTGTCTAACACTGATGGTATGAACCTTCTGAGTGCTCCTCAGGATTCACAGTGCAAAGTCAGCATAGCCGCCTAAAAAACTGCCCTTGAAAAGGGGTACATGTGCAACGTGCCTGGCTTTCAATCCCCTTTTTTTCATAATTTGGAGAATTTGTTAATTCAAAAGACATGCCTTCTTAAGGACCTGGCTGGTGTGTGTCAAAATTTCGCTCCATTCAGGAGAGCAAGGTGAATTTGGGGGATGCACTACCAAGAGGTGCTGAGTAAGGGTGCTTTGAGGGATTCAGGCCAGGAGAGACTGGAATCCCCCAAACTCAACACTTAGCTCAGGATTCACTGAGGACCAACAGAGGATTTTGGAAAAAGCATGGCAAATATTAATGAATGTGTACAGAACTCAGTCCACTATTTTTGCCATCCTTCTGTCTTATTTTCTGAGTTTCTGACATTAAATCAGGCTTCAAATCATGCGTTACCCTGGAGTGACAGTGTTCCTGGTTTTGCTGGGCTTGCTCCATGCTTCTGCATGTTGTTCCAGACTCTCAGGAGCAATATATTTATTTTATTGTTAATAAAACAAAAAGATTGCATCATTGTTCTGCCCAGTAAGATGGCAATATAAGTCTTGTTAGCCAGCCACCAAATCAGTGTTTTGTGGTTTGCCAGTGCATATATTGTCTGTAGTTGATCAAAACAAGTAAACAGAAAAAAAAAGAACTATTAAAATGAGCTTTATTTAATCTGCTTCTTATAAAGTTTTAAAATCACACTGGGAAATGAAGAAAATTTTTATGAGGTGGAGAAGAGAGAAGGTAATATAAGATACAATTTTCCTCATACTGCTCCACTCTGCCTTCTTGGTGTGGTAGGAAGAAAGGCTTTAAAACAGTTAACATTTCATAGTTTGCCAGAAAAAAATAGGAACATAAAACATCAGATTCAAAGGGACTTTTATGATCGCAGTGTCAGATCCTGAGGTATCACCAACATCCACAGCCAAAATCTGTCAAGGTTCAACTTAAAATTGGCATGTTTCTTGACTCCTCAATCCATACGGACACTTCTATTTGGACAGTATCCCAGACCCTCATGCTTGCCACGCTTAGAAACCTGCTTTTTATTTCCAGCCTAAAAACATCTATTGCTAGTGTGTGGCCTTTCTGATTATTTATTCAACCATTTAGATGATGTCTGTGAGATCCCTCACATCATTCGGGAGTTATGGCTCGTTTTTCCAGAAGTAAGACCTTCCCAAAAATGTTTTATGAGGAATCAGGTCCTTGATACAACACAGGTGGGCTCTGTCTAAGGAATTGAATAGGCCAGAAGAGAATCAGATGGGTGAACTCCACCTGTGCTGAGCTGAGCTAAGACATGTTGATGCTATCAAGAGGAGCAAGAGGCCCCAGATCCCTTTATTCTCAGTAAATCTTGCGCAATTATTTCCCAGGTAGGAGCAGGAGTTCAAGGGAGAGAGGAGCTGATGAATGGCAGACTCAACAATAATCTGAGTTTGCAGCACTGTAGGTCGTTTGGGGTAATGAACTGACTCCTGGCTCACACGCAACCCTACAGACCCACATGTGCAATTTGATGATGTGGCTTACTTGCAAGTCTCCTGCTATTTGTATAGGTTTTTTTTTACACGGATGTCATCTGTTGGTCTTTACAATCTGTACCTCATAATGGGGATGATAGGCTATTTTTTCCCTACCTCATTTACTGATGCCTTTTGCTTTCATTACAACAGTTATCTCTTCCTTGTTTTTCCCCCCTGTGTCTTCCTCCTTTTCGTTCAATAAAAACACAGAAGAATGTCTTTGGGGATTATCTTTACATTTGACTGAGAAACTGTGGGTGTTTTTCATTGTTTAGCTTGAATATCACCTTTATTTCCTTGAATATGAAAAACACCACCTTCGCTTCATCCCAGAATTTTGTATAAGTATATTTTAAAATATGACTAAAGCTAATCTACACAACATTTTTTGTGATGCACAGGAGAGACTGTAAACTGTTCTACTAAAAATAGTTGAACTTTCTGTATCAACATTGTTTTTGATTGAAAATCATAGCTTCATTAAAACCGAAATGTTACAAGCAATATGTTTTTCCATTAAAGAATATATGGCACGCTATCCTTTTGAAAAAGGTATTATTTTGTTAGTTCCTGATTGGGTTTAGGACACTAAAAATAAAAAAATTATGTATTTGAAACAAAACTGTTCTTTTTTTTTTTTTTTTAAGAAAAGACCCGATTTCTTTATCCACAAAAGATAAAGGGTTGCTGAGGCATTTGGAAGCAACGGGGAAACACCAGTCAATGGCCTCAAGGGAATTAGGGCAAACTCCTTTAAAAAGGTGATGTGGCCGATAGCCCAGCTGAAGTGTCTCTATACCAATGCACGCAGCACGGGAAACAAACAGGAGGAACTGGTAGTTGCTGCCCAGATGGAAAACTATGCTCAGAAACTTGGTGGGATGAGTCGCATGATTGGAGTGCTGTGATTGATGGCTCTAAACGATTCAGAAGGGACAGGCAAGGAAGGAGAGGTGGGGGAGTTGTTCTCTATGCCAAAAAATGGGATTGATAGCACAGAGCTGTCTTTGAAGAACAGCAATGCACAGGTTGAGAGCTTATGGGTGAAAATTAGAGACCAGGCCAACAAAGGAAACTTTGTGGTTGGTGTCTACAGGCCACCTGATCAAGGAGAGTAGGTTGATGAAGGGTTCTTTCTTCAGCTGCAGGAAGCATCATGCCTGCAGGCCCTGATCCTGATAGGGAACTTCAACGACCCGGACATCTGCTGGAAAAGTGGCACAGCAAGTGGCAAGCAGTCCAGGAAACTACTGGAGTGCATTGAAGACAACTTCCTAGTCCAGGTGATGGAGAGCCCGACCAGAGGAGAGGCACTGCTGGACCTGTTGTTCGCTAATGCGGAAGAACTTATCGGAGAGGTCAAGATTGGGGTAGGCTGTAGCCTGGGCTGCAGTGATCATGCCCTGGTAGAATTCCCAATCTTGAGGGGTACAGGATGGGTAAAATGTAGAATCGGGACCCTAAAGCTCAGAAAGACAAACTTTTGACTATTTAGGGTGCTAGTGCATGGGATCCCTTGGGAAACTGCCCTCAGAGGTAAAGGAGTGAACGAGAGCTGGGAGATACTTAAAGACATTTTTCTTAGGGTGCAAGAGCTCTCAGTCTTGACATGCAAAAAGTCAGGCAGGGGGGGCAGGAGGCCAGCTTGCCTAAGTCAAGACCTCTTAGCCAAACTAAAACACAAAACAAAAATGCATTGGCAGTGGAGGCAGGGATACACATCCCGGGGAGATTATAGGGATATGTCCCGAGAGTGCAAGGAGGGCATCAGGAAAGTCAAGGCACAGCTGGAGCTGGACTTGGCTAGGGACGTGAAAAATAACAAGAAGGGTTTCTTCAGGTACATAGGACAACAAAGGAAGATGAAAGAGACTGTACCCCCCTGATGAGTGAAACGGGAGACCTGGCTACAACCAACATGGAGAAGGCTGAGGTACTCAACAACTTTTTTGCTTTGGTCTTCACCAGCAAGTGCTCTAGCCACACCGCCCAATTCTCACAATCCAAAGGCAGGGACTGGGAGATTGAAGTACTGCCCACCATAGGAGACCATCTAAGGAACCTGAATGTGCACAAGTCCATGGGACCTGATGAGATGCAGCTGACGGTCCTGAGGGAACTGGCAGATGAAGTTGCTAAGCCACTATCCATCCTATTTGAAAAGTCATGGCAGACTGGTGAAGTTCCCAGGTAAAGACTGGAAAAGGGGAAACATAGCCCCCATTTTTAAAAAAGGGAAAAAGGAAGACCCGGGGAACTACAGGCCAGTTAGTCTCACCTCTGTGCCCGGCAAGATCATGAAGCAGATCCTCCTGGAAACTATGCTAAGGCACATGGAAAACAGAGAGGTGATTGGTGACAGCCAACATGGCTTCACTAAGGGCAAATCGTGCCTGACAAATTTGGTGGCCTTCTATGACAGGGTTACAGCATTGGTGGATAAGGGAAGAGTGACTGACATAATCTACTTGGACTTGTGCAAAGTGTTTGATACTGTTCTGCACAACATCCTTGTCTCTAAAATGGAGAGACATAGATTTGATGGTGGATAAGGAATTGGCTGGATGGTCGCACTCAAAGAGTTGCAGTCAATGGCTTAATGTCCGGGTGGAGACCAGTGATGAGTGATGTCCCTTAGGAGTCCATATTGGGACCAGTGTTATTTAACATCTTTGTTGGGGACATGGACACTCTCAGCAAGTTGGCGGAGGACACCAAGCTGAGTGGTGTGGTTGATACTCTAGAGGGAAGGGATGCCATCCAGAAGCAAACCATGCAAACCTCATAGAATCATAGAATCATTTAGGTTGGAAAAGACCCTTAAGATCATTGAGTCCAACCATAAACGTTAACACTGCCAAGTCCACCACTAAACCATGTCCCTAAGCAGCAGTGTCATGAAGTTCAACAAGGCCAAGTGCTAGGTCCTGCACCCGGGTTGGGGCAATCCCAAACATGGATACAGTCTGAGCAATGAGTGGATTGAGAGCAGCCTGCGGAGAAGGACTTGGGGGTATTGGTGGAAAAAAACCTGAATATTAGCCGGCAGTGTGCACTTGCAGCCCAGAAAGCCAATCACATCCTGGGTTGCATCAGAAGTGTGGCCAGCAGGTTGAGGGAGGTGATTCTCCCCCTCTACTCTGCTCTCGTGAGACCCCACCTGGAATACTGCGTTCAGCTCTGGGGTTCCCAGAAGCGGAGAAGGACTTGGGGGTATTGGTGGAAAAAAACCTGAATATTAGCCGGCAGTGTGCACTTGCAGCCCAGAAAGCCAATCACATCCTGGGTTGCATCAGAAGTGTGGCCAGCAGGTTGAGGGAGGTGATTCTCCCCCTCTACTCTGCTCTCGTGAGACCCCACCTGGAATACTGCGTTCAGCTCTGGGGTTCCCAGAATAAGAAAGACAGGGACCTTCTCGAGTGGGTCCAGAGGAGGACCATGAAGATGATTGCGGGATGGAGCACCTCCCCTATGAGGACAGGGTGAGAGAGCTGGGGTTGTTTAGCCTAAAGAAGAGAAGGCTTTGGGGAGACCTTCTAGCGGCCTTCCAGCTCTTAAAGGGGGCCTACAGGAAAGATGGGGAGAGACTCCTTATCAGGGAGTGTAGTGATATAGGACGAGGGGTAACAGTTTTAAACTGGAAGAGGGTAGATTTAGATTAGATCTTAGGAAGAAATTCTTTACTGTGAGGGTGGTGAGACACTGGAACAGGTTGCCCAGAGAAGTTGTGGATGGCCCCTCCCTGGGAATGTTCAAAGTCAGGCTGGATGGGACTTTGAGCAACCTGATGTGGTGGAAGGTATCTCTGCCCATGGCAGGGGGGGTTGGAACTAGAAGAACTTTAAGGTCCCTTCCAACCCAAACCATTCTGTGATTCTATGATTCTGTGATTCTAAAACTATTTCAAAAAGACCCATTTCAAAACTAGTTCATAAATGGAAGTTAAAATGTTTTTTAACATTATTTATTTATCTATTTCACAAATTACTTCCAAGAAAAAAGCCCAAGTGATTTAAAAGCACAGCATTTCGCTGAAAGTTATTGATACTGAAAAATACCTCAACGAACCATCAAGGCCTCACAAATCCATACTCGTCAAAATTAAGATTGATCTAAAATCTGGAGTATACCAGTATCTCAGGATGTCTTGGGGAGGGAGGACGGAAGTTTTCCATAGCAGTATAAATTACTGAAAACTGTTTTGGGCAAAGTGCTTTAGAGAGCCACACAGACAACAAATTCGGACTAGGTATAAAGTCTTTCAGTTGATGTTGCTAGTCTCTGGATCAGGCATAAAGCTAATTTCTTCCACTTTCTCTTCTTCTGCTTCATGTGGCAGATTGAGTTATATTTGTCATGGGAACAGAGTGGCATTTCATCCGACCAAACGCAGAGATCAACATCTGAACTCCAGCCTGCCAATAGGCTCCGTATGAGGAACAAGTATTTTGGAGGCATGATTCATTTCATGCCAAAGTAGGTCAATTGTATCATTTCCTAAAAGTGCCCATTATTTTCCAGGCAGGTGGCCAGCTCCATTAGAGGCAGTTTCACTGCAGACGTTGAGAGTCTGGTGAGATGAATCACACCCATTGAGTTTTAGAGCATGTCTACATTGCACACTGCAGAGTTACCTCTGGTACAAGCTGGTTAGTTCATATATCATGATGCAGAAAAGCTAGCTTGACTCTCCAGGTCACAGAGAGTATCTTAGTTTCACTTTTCGAGGTGAACTACTCCAATATATCTTGCCTTTTGATACTGCAGTGGATCGTATCCACTTACAATGCTGTTGTATACAGCACATCAGCCTCATCTCTTCTGCACTTGAGGAAACCACTTAACGGAGTTCGTTTAGTTGCAAACATTCTACGTGGGTTAAAAAATTAACTACAGCTGGAAAAGGTCTATTGGGTCTTCTAACATGATGCATCCTCCAGCTCTTAAAGTCCCTAAACCTGAGATTGCCAGGGGATAGGAGGGCATGTTGAGGAAAGCATCACGCTACACTTCCCTTGTTTTGGCATCCTTTCCTTAACCATGCACTGCTGGATGTTGTTGAAGATGTTTTTCTTTTCACTTGATCCTTAAAGTAGTTTTGCTGAACTCTGTGGGTACTGTTTCATACAAGGGATGCAGAAAGTAGAGTGCAATTCGTGGGGAATCTGACAAAACCCGCACAACAAGAATCATTGAATCACAGAATTGTTTAGGTTGGAAAAGACCTTTAAGACCATCAAGTCCAACTGTTAACCTAGCACTGCCAAGTCCACCACTGAACCATGTCCCTAAGCATCACATCTACACGTCTTTTAAATACCTCCAGGGATGGTGACCATTTCCCTGGGCAGCCTGTTCCTATGCTTGACAACCCTTTCAGTGAAGACATTTTTCCTAATGTCCAGTCTAAACCTCCCCTGGTGCAACTTGAGGCCATTTCCTCTCGTCCTATCGCTGGTTACTTGGGAGAAGAGACCAACCCCCAACAACCTCCTTTCAGGCAGTTGTAGAGCACGATGAGGTCTCCCCTCAGCCTCCTCTTCTCCAGGCTAAACAGCCCCAGTTCCCTCAGCCGCTCCTCATCAGACTTGTGCTCCAGGCCCTTCACCAGCTTCGTTGCCCTTCTCTGGACACGCTCCAGCACCTCAATGTCCTTCTTGTAGTGAGGGGCCCAAAACTGAACACAGGATTCGAGGTGCGGCCTCACCAGGGCCGAGTACAGGGGCACGATCACCTCCCTACTCCTGCTGGCCACACTAGTTCTGATACAAGCTGTAAATGATAGATTAGGAAAAGCAACTCTATTCAGCCACATAAAATGTCACTTTGTGTGCAGGTGACACTTTCACATTATCAGCAGGTGACAGTGCTGTTGCCTAAGACCTTTGACAAGCTTTTATCATAGGTTAGCAAAGGCAGAAAGCAGAATGTGCATACAGACTTTTGGGGAAATAATGCAAATCTCAACTGTCTGAACATCAAAGGCTTTTGTATTACAAATAATGCTTTATGCTGAAGTGATCACATTTTGCTTTACTTGGGGAAATTGCCAACACATTTCTTATTTAAGTAAAATCGACAATGTGTTTTCATCTAATTTCCTGATTCAAAACCTTACATTTTTGAAAGATGCAAGACCACATTCATTACTGTCCTTCCGCTTAAGTATTTTTTAGCAGGTTGGTCTTTTAGTTTTAAATAAGCCCAAATTAGCTACAGATATCTAGAGCTCTGTGTTCCTGTTCTTAAAGTAAAATCTCTGAAACTAATTGAGTGAGACTGTTTAATGAGACAAACCTCATTAAGATGGTAATTCTTCCCTGCATACTGTATCCCCTTACTCCTTCTGAATATTTAGCTAGTAGTATCAAAGATTTAGAGAAACATTTTGTGAGGCTTATTTGTCAGAGTACAAAATAAGAATAAAACCTTACAACAATTTGCAATATGTTCAGCTAATGACAAAAGTGGTCATGAATCAAATATATACATTAAGTCTGAAAGACTTTCTTAAGAAGTAGAGACATAGGCCAAATCTTCAGGAGAGCCAAACTGAGGGAAGGATTTCCAAAGTTCTCAGGGCTTACTAAAACAAGCCAACAAAGTTCAGGCTTATAGTAACGTAAGCTTATAAGAAAATTTCAGCATTCAGAATGATTTGGTTGCAGATGGCTATCTGGACAGTGTCTTTATGAGCTGAGCTCTGTAAAAGTCTAGAGCTGATATAAATATGTATCACTGACCTTTTGGTTTCCAGATTTGGAGTTCACCTCTAGTGTCCCAGTGATAACAGAACTGGTTTTGAATTGTTTTTAATGCACTTCTCGTTCCAAAACTGTAGAAAGCCAAGTCCGGTGAAATATATAATTGTCTTTAAAAATTGCATAATTAAAAAAATCCCGCCTGCCAAAAGGGGTCCAGTGGTACAGAAATCCATACTAAAACAGAAATCAAAGTTCATGGATTATCCTTTAACATATTTAGCTACAGAGTTTAGTTGCATGAACGTAAGTCCAGTGCCATTTGAGATGCCCTGTGGTACCCGAGACAGCCACCAGTGCTGGCAGATACAACACAGGACCTATGGGAGACTCCTAGTCTTTTGGAGAAGAAGCTGAAGGCCAGGTGAGATGTGGTGAGGAATTTTGGTGCCCTATGGGAGACTCCTGGTCTTTTGGAGAAGAAGCTGAAGGCCAGGTGAGACATGGTGAGGAATTTTGGTGCCCTATGTTTAGGAAGACTTTACAAAGGCACATATAGAAATTAACTTAACATACAACAGGATGCTTTTGTCTGAGCTTAGAAGAATGATGCTCAAAAATCCTGAGTAATCCAACCGGTATGTGGGTAGATGCACTATCCAAAGGCTTCTTCAAGAGATCCTTAGGCACATACAGTTTTCACTGCACATAACTGGAAGCAACCATGGCTGAAGTGTCTCTACCCACAAAAAGCCGTTCGGAAAATACAGTGGGATTGACTTAGGCTCTTGTTCAACTGAGTTACTTAGGTTTTCTCCAGTGGAAAGATATAGCACGTGGGAAAATTTAGTTTGACTATGCGCTCAACTTCTAGATGGCTGAAAAGAGGTGGAGACCAGTCCCTCCCAAATGTCCTGAAAGTCCCCAGGGCAGCTGAGCTCTCCAGGTGCTTAAATAAAAGATGAGGTTCAAAGCCTGAATCCATTTCAAGTAAGTGCCTGCATGTTTCTTCTTATTAGCTTGTAAAGGAGACACGGGGACTATCCCCTTCTCTTTTGGGTGTTTCCTATTAGTTAAGCATCTCAACAACCGGTGTACCAGCAGCAGTGACATCCCACTATCTTCCCTGGGCTCTCCCATCTCTGGCTTCTCTCCAGACCGCCCCCCAGCTGTAAGGCACAGGGTTGTTGAACATCCTTTTGTCCCACCTTGGGTCTGCCACTCCTCTGTTCCCTTGAAAACATCTCTGTGTGTGTCCTCTAAACATTAGCCTTGTTTGCCCTGATGTGTGGAGGAAAACACGGTGAGGGAAGGGGCTAAATGAGCTTTGCAGCCTGCAGCCAGAGACCCCCCACCGCCCTGCGCCAGCCACACAGCACGGTTCGGGGACCGGCACCAGATGATATGAGGTCTCCCTCGTGCTTTCTGAAGTCCTCCCTGCAGGGTGCTAAGAAACAAGACAGCTGCCTGTATATTTTCAGGACTTGGTTCCAGTCTTTTACTCCAGCGGCTGTGCCGAGCTGCACGCACTGCAGGGGTGCGGTGAGGAAGACCGGGGTACCGCAGGGAGGGGAGTCACTCTGGGAGGATGAATCGCAGAAGCCAAACCCCTGCTTTAACCCATTCAGCAATGTGGCTTTCCTATTCCTTTCTTACATTCAGACTATCTCCATGAGGCACCGTCTCCCTTTATTTCCAAAGAACAAATATTCGTATATTTAGGATTTGCCTCAGTTCAGTATACCTTATCACCTTCATGCCGTCCTCCAGTGTTCCCTCCCCTCTCCTCCCTTTAATAAACAACATTTAAAAACCATTAAAGTTTTAAAAACAAGCAGACGAACAGAGAAATAAAACACCACCTTTCGAAAAGCCCAGCTCCCTCTTTCTTTTCCACAGCTGCCATCACCTTTGAGATACGATAACAGATACAGCATCTCTCACATTTGGGTTTGTCTCAGAAAGGCCCAGGGGAAACACGAGGGTGAGGTAGGACGAGGTCTGAGCCCATCACACCTGTGGTGATCCCACATCGACCGGCTGGGACATTTCTCAGCCAGCTGCTGCAGAGGCACCGAGCGACCTTTTCGCCGTGCAGTTTCTCATCTTGCTCAGACCAAGCGGGTGCGGGGCAGAGGTAGAACTCAGCTTGTGAAAGCAATACAGATGGATTAGCTCGGCAGTATAAATGTGTTAGCACAGCACCTCAGCTAATAACTTCTGAATCAAGCAGGTGTTTTGCTTCTGCCCTGGAGCATGTCCAGCTGGGCTTATTCTGAGAGCGTGGTTTGACTGTGTGTGTTAATTTGTTCCTGGTTCATCCCTCAGCAGTCAGTGTCTCCTTTGAGACACGATACAAAAGATCACACAGGGAGAAATGAGAAGGCAGAAAAATCTGCCCCCCCAGTTACTCATTATTGCAGGATTTAAATGGTTCAAACTCACCCCCCAACACTTTTAAAAAAATTATTCTTTAGGAAGGATGCACAATGTTACAGGCTCTTCCAGGACCTATGAGACCAGAATATCCAGCGATTGCAAAGCACTAAATCAACTTCTCTAGCTGAGATCACTGTGCAAACACACAATTTACAGCCTCCTGTAGCAGAATGTCAACCACATAATTCCCTTTGCACGATGAACTGCTGAATGCTTTTGTATTTACAAGAATGCATAGAGAAATCCGGAACGAGACATGCTTTATTGCCCTGTGCCTGTGCTGTTCAGCACACCAAGGGAATTGGTTTAGTGGGCAATAAGCTGTTAAAAGACTGAGACACTGGTAGCTAATATCCAAAGAACCCAACTGCTTGGGGCTGTAATGTGAGCAGTGGGTCTCGTCAGCATTAATGACTTATCCTCTATTCTGCTCTCACATGGAGAGACAAACATAAGCCTCTGCTGAAAAATTCCCTACGTTTTACTAGATATAATGCAATGGAATTATGACTGAACTCATCACAATTACTTTTTGCAACTTCTTTTCCCTAATTATTGCAGGTCACAAGCATCAGTGAATTTATCAAATCTGTTCACACCCCTTTGGAAATGAAATAGTGCATTACCCACTTCGGTTGTGGAAGGGAAGAAATTTAGGAGCCTTTTGGCTTCTTGTCCAGACTAGTTATGTTCATAATAAATGGGTGGGACACTTGCAATTGTCAGCAGTGCAAGTCCTGCTCGCTTAGTTCCTTCTAATAGTTTTAAATGTTCAAGTTAGAAGCTGGAGGCCAATTGTCTTCTTTGTTTGATCTGTCTTGGGTGACAGCGATGTCAGTGCAGTAAAGCTTTTGCATTTCCATAAATATGGCACTTGTCAGATCTCATCAGCCTTCTGCAAGGTCGTATGAAAGCACAGCTCTCTGCTGTGGTTTGGAGCAGTTGTCAAGGAGTAATCAAGTTTATGGCTTTGAGACTCCATTCGAATGTGCACGGTTTGAAGGGGTCCTTTTATAAATGAAATTTTGGTCCTGCTCCTCATTAGGAAGCTCAAAAATTTCAAGGGATTTAGATTCTATTTTCGACTTTATCAGTACAGTAACACTGTAAAATTCATATCTGCATCTGATTTATCCTCCAGTTGAGAAGTTTTCAGGAGTTTTCTGATGCCATCTCGAGGGTAGTTGTTGTCCTTGATTTAGATTGACTATTGTTATTTACTCATTTATGAAATTTCATCAAATAAAAATTAAATTAGACAATAAGAATATATTTGATGGTCAGTATATTCAATTTCAATAACATAGAGAAAGATCACAAAGGATGGGTCCTTCCCCTGAGTACTTATGATGCACTAAAAATATATATTTGGGGAGTATATATAAAATTAAAATGTGTTAAATATTAATATATTGTACATACATATGTTAAATAGAATGTTTGTACTCAATTTCTTTTTAATAATTACATATTTTACTCTTTTGAGGTTCCCTGTGGCTGATTTCAGCCTTAATAAAAACTCTATGAGCCTTTAAGTGTCATTTATAGTATAGAAATCAATTCAGGGAAAAAGATGCTGCTGCATCAGTGACGAAGAGAACAGAAGAGGAGGGGATGTTTGAAGAGATGGTTTAAAAAAAGACAGGGGTGTTATTTACAGGGTCACTCTGTTGGATTTTGGAAGCAACGTAATAGGTGGTATAAATCACAAACTGGGAAAAGAAGGAGAAGGGAGTAAAAATGGAGGAGGATTAAGAAGAGCAAAAAGAAAGGGAGAGGGAACAGATATGTGAAAGCAAAAATATAGGTAGTAGAAAGATTAATTAGAGTCTTATAGATGAGAACAAAGAGCAAGGATGTGATGGATATGCAACTCATTTCCTTTGAGAAAAAGCTGACAAGTGTAACAGAGTGCTTTTGGAAACAAGACATCATCAGTGAAGTTCATTGCTGCTGGATATATTAAGGAAAATAGTCCAGGAAGGTTCAAAAAGCACTTAAACATGAATAAGAAGTTCAATAAAACCTCCCCATTACACTAGCTACTGATAGTCTTTTTTTTTTTCCCTTTTTTTTTTCTTTTTTTTTTTTCTTAAATCAGACCCGTCTTTAACATAATGTTGAGTTTGGGTTGAAATAAGATTTTTTTTTTCTTTCCTCACAGAAGTTTTCAGATTTCCTTTGAAAAACTGAAAACCAATTTTCCCCAAGTTATCCTCTCTTCCTTCCTCTCTCAGTTTTTGAACAATAGCATTTTCATTTGGGATGATTTCAGTCATTTTTTTTTAAACAGTTTCTGGAGGAAGAAAATGGAACATCATTGACTTCAGACAACGAAGTACAGACTAATCTTCGTCATTTAGCGTTATGCAAGGCTTTGCCCTCCGTGCTACACAAAGGACAGGAGTATGATTCAACCTTCCGCAGATTTGGCTGGGAAAGGATTTTTTGCTTCTGTGTGA
>NW_009233890.1:4839-38708 GCF_000690835.1 Fulmarus glacialis | reverse complement strand
TCCCTAAAATCAAAATCATTTAACTCATTGTTTTAAAAAAGTTTTTGGTTTTTTTGCGAAAAAATCAAATATTTCACAAAAATAGAAATGTAGGATAGAGACAATCTAAATGATCAAATTTAACATTTTATTAGTGGAGAAGAAACATGTTTTCATAAGCTGGCTTTGATTCATGCCCAGATAAGTTAATTCTCTCCTCAGAAAACTCATTGCAGATTTTAATTGCTCTATAAGGATATTCTTCCTGTTGCTGACTACACTGATCTATAATCAAATTCTGCTCTTGCCTGCTTGCAACAACATTGTCCTGTAGCTCAAATAGCTAAATTTTACTGAAAAAATCATTTTAGTAGGGAAAAAAAACCCAAATCAGAAAGGAACATTTCAATCAGGTTTGGTTGTGAAACTTATTTGGCTACATTGGACCTCTCTAGAAAGAAGATCCAAGGTTATAGACCAAATCTCACAGCTGTCTACATAAACATGGGCCTCTGATTCCCCAAAGAGCTTTTCTTGCTCAGTGAGGTCTTAGCCCATAACAGGGAGCTTTCAGAGAAGCAAAAATTTTAGGCCTAAGACCTACGAATCCAGCAGTGCAAATACGGAGCTCTTTCTTCTGCTCTGCACAAATTAAAATTGACAGAGAAATGTCAAACTCAGGATTCATTTTTATTTTGGCAGGTGATGCTAATGCAGCATTTCCTTTCCTTTCTGCTTCTCACCAGGTCTGACACCAAGCCAGCTGGATCACCTAGGAGAAATTTCACACTGGCTTTGCATGAAATTCTTACGCTCTGACTTCAGTTCTTTGCATTACATTAATTTGGGCCTTATCCAGTTCACTGCTACATCCTTACCTACGAGATATATGAACACATTAGACTAACTTATCCATACAGAAAGCTAATAAGAGCTGTGCGAAGAACTCGGTGGTATCAAAAAGAAAGTGTATAGTGTATTTTCATTTTAAAAGTTGAATAATACTCTAAATGCACATACATAATGTTTTCTCTAAAAAGACAAAACAGGTATAAGAATTTTGAAGTTTCTCAGGAGGAAGTGTGTTAGCTTTGTTCTTCTGATTATTTTTGCAATTTATAAACATAAAGCAAAGAATTTTGAAGACACTTGGAAGTTTCCTGCATTTTTAGCAATTTTTTTTTTTTTTTTTTATTATTAATAGTAGTGCTTTCACGTACTTAAAATTTCAAAGCTAAGAGCTAGGAAAGCTTGTTCTTAATTTCATCAAATAATGAGTTGTAGATCGAAGAATCCTAAATTGATAACAATGACAAATGGTCCTGAAACTGCCCTTGAACATAAAAGGAAACAATTCAATTAAATAAATATTATGTCATCAAGAACCTCTATAAGAGCTACACACCTCTCATCACAGCTGTGTAACTTTTCTCATCACTGCTAATAAAAAGTGAATTTAAAATGCGTATGAAGTTTTAATTAAAAATCTGTGTAATATAGATGTAATTTCTACAGCTCAATGCTCATCAAGCATTTTAAGATTTAGGCCAAAGCCACAAGAAACCATATCAAAATGAAAGCAAAAAAGAGAAGGAGAGAGAAATAGAAACAAGAAAGACCAGGAGTGGGTTAGAATAAAGTACAAAGATGAAGTTTCCAGCAGAAGATGAAGTTTCCAGTATATACACATGGTGCGGCTGGTGGCCAGGATGGCTTGACATAGTCTTCTCCTAGATGGGGCGGCTGTTGAGAGTGAAGTAGATGCAGCAGCTATTGAAAACAAAACAAACATTTCTCGTAGACTCTTGACACAGTTGATAGTATTTCTTGTTTGGATAAATACTTAAAATTATTTATTAATGTATAGGCTAAATCCCTCTGTCGGATGTATGGACATTGTCTCTTGCCTGCTGTCATAAACAGCAGCACAGTGCTGTCTTCCAAAGGAGCTTGCGTTCCAGGCCAAACGAATACTGGGATTTTTTTCTGGTGGACTTTCCCTGTATCAAGTATTACTCAAATTTTGGGGAGCAAAATACACTATGAAGGTGCCGTGGGAGCATTTAGCAAGTGAATCGTAGGGGTGGGCACAAGTAGCCAGCTCAGGACTTCAGTCCGCATCTCATCGGTGGGCAAGAGATGGTGGGTGGACCAGTAGCTGGCCCTGGGGCTGATGGAGGAAGCAGGTTATGTCTGCCATGCATAGCCTGTAGGGTGTAGCCTCCTCCACCCTAAAGCAGGTGTCCAAATTGTTATTTATCACAACCTGCACGTGCCCATTACCGCCCGTGGAGTATATGCGAGCAGCTCAGGGATGAGCGTCTGTATGCCAGATGTTTAAAATTGGGCGAGGTGAATAAAATGCAGTGAAACAGGACTGGATGAGAGAGAAAGCCGAGAGTCTAAAAGAGAGTATCCAAAACCAAGCTGCACGGGGAATAATGTGTATGAGTGGGGTCTCAATGCACTGACCTGCAGAGCCCCATTAAAATTATAACTGAATGAGAGGGATGCCCTGGGGGGAGATCAGAGATATAGGGGGAGAACGCAGTGGGAGAGGTTTGCTTGGTCAAATGGGGGTTTCGAGTAACAGAGCAGGAGAAAAATGTGTAGCAACAGGGAGAAGCTGAAGGTTATACAGGGAGAGCAAACCGAGGGGAATGAGGATTTGGGCTGGTGAGGCAACAGGACATCGGGTGGGTGAGGTGGAAAGGTGGCGAAGTGCAAGGCTGAGGAAACATTGAAATGAAAGAAATGTTGCTGCTTGATCAGGAAGGTGGCAAGAAGTATTTCTTCCTTTAACCTCCACCGTGCAGCACTGAATTGCCTCCTCCTCCTCCTCGCTACCTACCAGCAGCTCAGCACCGGGATGCAGAGCCCAGTCCCTTCTCTGCCTGTCTGTACCACCTCCTCTCTTTGGTCTTCTTGCATTTAATAACGCTACACCTGGTTTTGGAACAAGCACACTTATTCTGGAGATGAGTGTGGGTTTTTTGTGAACAGAAATATTCTTAGAGGTTGGCTTGCCACAACTGCATGTTTAACCCTAGAGATGCTGTAACACATACATAATATTCTACAGAGGACTATGTTCTAGAGGGGGTTACAGGTCACAATTGCGATTGACAAAACCTATTGAGTATCAGCAGGGAATTTGTGAAACAATTGTCAGAATAAAATATATTCCTATCTTTGAAGAAAAAAGATTTTTTTTTTTTTTTAAAGTTAATTTTAGGGGGACAACTATAAAATTGAAGCATTTTCATTTAGAGAGCTCAGATTAAATCTTGATGCTGACATACTTGTTCTGATTTTTCTCCTCCCTTAGCTCATCAGCCCATTTTTATAAGATCTTTGGTGAAGTATGTAGCAAACATCACCATAAACATAATTTTGTAAATTATGTGTGATAACAGAATTATATTTTCTTCCAGTTCCTTGCTGTGGAAATTCATAATTTGTTTCATGAAGGTAGGTAAAAATTGAAGTCTATCTGTAAATTAAAACCTCACTGACAGCATCACCAGATGATTTACAAAGTCAAGTGTCTAATTACACACTCTCATAAATATTCATTCTCATGTTCACAATTATGGAGGAGAGAAAGTGAAAGCGTTGATTAATCAATTGATAGTATCTGATTCATCTAGCTGTACAAATGGGAAAGAAAAGATAGCAGAGCAATTTCCAACAAATATAGGCTCTAGCAGATTGTATAGTTTAGGAGTACTAACATGAAATGAAAAATAAATAAATGCTAAAAATTAAAGGATGCATGAGAGCAAAGGGAGCCATGCAGGCAAAGTGAACAGATTTTCCGTATCTGTTGGCCTTGTTGTGTAGTTCAGGTGACGGTGTAAAATTCATGCTTCCCCTACTCAGGTTCTTCTTAAAATTTGCCTTTTTAAACTTTGCCAAGTTTGAGACATTGCAGCCAAATAGTCTGATTCAAGCTGCTTTTTTTTTTGGACATAGCAAAAATGACTAAGCCTTTTCCACAAATGCGATTAGTAAGAAATAATGGTTTTATCTGCTTTGTAAGAAATAATTTGTTTTATCTGCATTAAAACAAATGAGGCAAGTAAAAAAGCCCTTGATTGCTAGTACTAATGACTATTAAATCTAGAGTAGGAGCATGAAGTCTATCAGTTCTGTGTAAGAGATGTTCACTCTGTGGTTCTGGAAAGGGTGGGGAGGCACATCTGCATTTGTGTGCATTATAAACCTTTGGAAAATTGCAAGTTCACGTTAGAAACTTGCCATGTCTTGGGAGATTCAGCATTGGCACAGCGTCCTGGGACACCTGCACCTCCCTTGGCTGCAGAAATGATCCGCTCCTGGGGCCCCGTTACCCTGGTGTGCCCTACAGTTCCTGGAAAAGAGGGGACAGAGGGGTGACGGAAAAACCCTCAGGCAGGTCTGATTTTTTGTGACTCCTCTCTCCGACGACTCTCGATAGCTTTTGGAAAATTGTTTCCTAATTTAGGCACTTCAGCTGCGTACCTCCCATTAAACTGTGAGGGTCAGGCCACGGTGAGAAGCAGTCCTCAGGAGTTTATTACTGTAACAGACTGCCAGAGGTGGGGAAGCAAGGCAGGGGTGGAGAAAAGGATTTGTCTGAAGCCAGAAGCAAAGGCAGGAAAACAACACAGCTGTTCCCCTCCTCTGTGCCCTATCAGCGAGACCACAGGGCTTATTTGAGGCCACCTCCTGCCAAATCCTGCTTGCACTGCTCAAATGAATCACCTCATTGACTTCATGGCTGTGTGACTATTCATGCCTTCACACCTTTTAATTATGATCTTGTAACTCCTCTATTAATACACTGCAAGCTCCTTGTGCTTTTTGCTAATTACTGCTAATTCTGATAATACTTTATCATATGGTAATATAATCTCCACCAGTGACCGATACTGAAAGGCTATCTTTATCCATGAAGAGATCTATTTTCTGGGGTTTTGACTTCTGCTTTTTGCAACCAGATATTTTTCCTTCTGTCTTCCTTCCTTTTAACTGTCATTTATTGAAAGTACCTTCTTTTTGCAGTGCACCCATGGGAAAGTCAGGAATGAGAATTTGCAGGAGCGAAGTATACCTATCGCTTTGACAAAGAAGTCATTAACTTATTGTTACGGTAGTTAAATCACACTGATATCTCTAGTATAAGAGACTTATCAATTGCTTAACACAGTATTAAATGTGTACCATCCTGTATATTACAGACATTCCTGTACATTACAGGCCTCTTTCCAATTGTCTTTATAGTCTAAATCAGATATATGGATATTATCTATACAATTAAAATATCCGTGTAAGAAAAGTTATGTGAGTGTGTCTGTGTCACTGTCAATAACCAAAAATAAGTCTAACCTTTATCTACGGTACTACCGTATTAGATGTGCATAGTCTATCACTTTTCAGGGCTTATAATGACATACTGGCTGCTGTTTCTGTTTTTTTGTTCCAGGTTTATTCAGTGATTTTAGCTGTAGCAAGATAATAAATGTAGCTATTTGCCACTGAAAAAGTATCTCAGCTGTATACAAAGTTTGCCTCTTACTGGAATTCTTTCCTGTTTCAACTCACACGAATTCCTAAGAATAGGAATTTTTGTTTTGGAAGTCAGACTCATATAAAGCAGTTGAAGAAAAGGGTTTTTTTCAGACCCCCCAGGCTATATGCTCATGCAGCCAGGAATGGAGTGGTCCAGATTTCCTGGGTCCTGAGCTAAGGATCCATTTAGGACGTTCAGGCTTTTCTACCTGTATTGTACATGGTTCTTCCAAAACTCGTTTTTGCACGTTATTTTTCAGCTTCACAGTCTCATTAGTCTGCGTGAAATAACCTTTCCCGGCACACACAGAGCTTTGTGGGAGTCCTCATAGCGGGTCTCGCAGCCTTTTACATCCCGCATCAGCCACTCTTACGCTGCAAGCGAGAAGCTGTGTCGCGCACTCTGAATGCCAGTCCCAGCATGCCCAACGTACTTATGGTCATAGGTTGCAGTGGCTGGCTGGCATAATTGTGGCTCTCTAGTGCCACTTTATATCTTCATTTTCAAGTCTATAGTGCAGTAAATTGGTTCCCAACAGGCTGTGAATAAAACTCTATTTTTTTGGACGCTACATTTGTTTTTATGATAAAAACGCATTATGTGCGAGAATGCATAAAGCCGGCAACACAGTTATGGTTCCCGGATTCCATCTGGGGGGAGGGATGAGTACAACCATTTTCCAACAATGACTCCCAAACTGTGGTCCATGAAACTGCTTCTCTCCCAGTCGTGAAGCTTTGCTGAAAATTGGAGCTGTGTACTAGACTCTTCCAGGCTTCCAGAGACCTTTTGATTAACAAAATTAACAAAAAATGCAGCCAACATCTAAGAAGCATTCTGAAATTCTATACATTTTTGCCCTGCTTGTTCCTCTTGCCATATTTCTTTGCTTCAAATGCAATCATGATCATGATGAAAATTACAGGGGTAATGAATTTAGGGTGACTTGCTCAGCTGGTGCTCGGATTAGCTCCTTCGGTTTTACAGGAGTGGCAGCAGGTAGTATGAGCTGAGCTTTGAATCAATTTGCTGGACTTCTGCTGGTTTTACAACTGTGAACAGATTTTAGCCCACAATAAAACATAGAAGATAAATGCCTGGAAACAAGAGAGCCAAATAAGTTAACCAAAACTGTTGTTGTTTTCCTTTCTGACTATGTCCACAATTTCTAGATGACCTTAGAAGAATAATCTCCTAGAAATGGAAAACAGAAAACTCATTACTAGTATGAAAAGCTTTAGAGGACAGAGTTTTATTACATTTACAGAAGTTAATGCCTCTTCAATTCTGTCTCCTTTGACCCGTTTCAGTATTATCAGATTAAATACATTCCACATAGAAGAATTCTGATTCAAGTATCATCAGAAGGAAATAACATTTGGAGAAGGACTTCCTAGTACACTTTTTTATTCAAGAGCTTTATTAAACTCACCTAAAACACTGATTAAGCTGACCTAATGGAGTAAAGGACCAACAAGGTGAAGATTTGAGAGCAGGCTAGCTGACTAAGTCTGGATTTGGTCATTTATGTTAATCCTCCACAGATATATTCAAACCGAAGTTACTTTAATATGTGATGCATGATTTTTTTTAGCACCTTGAAGACGAGAGCCAAAGCTTACTCTTGTTGAAATCTAACTTTTTGTTAAATACTGTGAGAGGTGTTTGGATACTCTTTGGGCTATCTTAATTTTCAGCATATTTTTCAGCCTATTCTGAGGAAAATGCAAGAACCTTCTGAGCATTCAGTTAACTAAGGAATCCCAGGTCTCCACCTTTTCTTGATTTTAGTGAAAGTTAGACGACTTAACAGAAAACAGGTATATTTTATATTTTACTGGTTTTCTCCCTTTTATAATAGAGAAGCAACTAACCAGATGATCCAAATAATACCCAATGTTAGTAAAATGATGTACTCCAAATACTGAGGTGGTTAATTTAGACATTTCTTCGCAACCCTCAATCATCCTATGAGCAAATATGTTTCTCCTCCCTTCACTCATTTAATTTTTTATTTCCATGAACAGCAAGTTTAGGGAAGGCTGAAGGTAGCTTTACATCTACTGAATCTTCTGAAGAACCTTCTCCAAGTGTCTGTCTGGAGGTGAGCTGGTGTTTGTGAATCCAGACCTTGTAGCAGTACCTGTAACTGAGGCTGTTTTATTACATTACCACATATATACACTGCCCAATGTCAAAGCCTCACTGAAACATGCCTAATGCTAATGAGGAAGAAAAAATGCAGTATCATTCTGAGAGTGTGCCATCTAATTAAAGAGAGAGCAAAGACTGTCGTAAGGGCAAAGAGTGCTGCTCAAGAGCATGCAGTAGGCGAGGGGCAAAGCAAATTAGATTTGTTGAGTCTCAGTGCAAGATCATCTCTACACGATCATGCTCCTTCCCTGTCTTCTAGATTGTAGGGCAGAAAAGATCGGAGCATTAAAGTTGCCTAACTATAGCAGGGGGATACTGGAACAAACTTCTGTTCAGAGACCTTGAGGCTGGTAACCTATTTCTTTTTAAGACAGATCTGGATAAGTTTATGTAGAAAAATTTTAATGAGGAGCTAGAGATTGTATTGAGTGATATGGGAGGTCCCTTTAGTCTTCTGTTCCAATGTCCCTGTAAATTGTCCTAACTTTCCTATACCTATGTTTTACAGTAATTTCTCTCCTTCCCTTTAATAACACTTGGTGTTGTTTCCTTTACTCCGTAGATGATATTTGCAAAATGCCTTGAAACTGAAAAAAACCCAGCATTGCTACTATTAGTTATGCTTGGCTCCTCAGAAGATGAAAGGTATGAGAGAGAGAGAGAGAAAAAACATAGTAATTTAAAATCCCTCTTCTTAGTTTGAGCTCTATCTGCACTTTTCATTTTTTATTTATTATGCCTGAGTAAACACAAAAGGCAAGCTTGAAAATTGGTTCTGAAGATGCTCCCACTTCATATTTGGATGTACACAGCCAGAAAGGCAGTTTCAAACGTGGGCAAAAGCTTCCAGACTCGAAACCTCTTAAGATTGTTTTTTTTTCCATTTTTCCTCCAGTACAAACACAAGCTAAACCTAAACCAACAAAACAAAATGTAAGTCAAAACTACTGCTTAAACTATCCTCGAGGCTACTTATTTTTGGCAAAACACCTTCTCAAATGAAGGTGTTTGCTCAACACACAGTGTTTGCTTAAACACTCTGTGCTTTATTGCACAGAGCGGAGGGAAATCGATACCATAACAGTGATATTTTGGGACTGTTGATAAGAGAGTTCACAGGAAAAGGAAAATTAGAGTAAAGTTGCTCTGGTAAACTAATAATGTGCTTTAGTAATATAAATGTGCTTAGGCTTAGGGGCTTAGGGGTTTTGGACACTGGTATAAGGTCATCTTAATAAAATTATAAGTGTTTTTAAATAAGAGGAAAGTACATTTATCAAAATTAAATATTGTATCAAAGGCTCCGGCAATATGACTAAATTAGAGCTTGCTATAAGTTGATGTCAAGCAGGAGAGTTCAGAAGAGGGCTTTCCCGACAGCCAAAATGGAGGGGGGACATTGCCATTACAAGAGCCTGAGCTCCTGCCTCTGACTGCTCCGCGGAGCCCAGCCAGTGGAGCCGGGGCGTCTGGCACTTCCAAACGAAGTGAAGGAAAAGTCTCCTGAGCTGTGGCAGAGGGGAGAGGACTCGAGCTCCATTTGCAGAGCTCCTCGGGTTGTTGTGCCGACACATGTGGAGGCACCTCTTAATTGCATGGGTCTGCGCTTGCTGTGGTCCCGTGTGAGCCTCAGCCAGGAAGGCTGATTCTCAGTACCTCTCCACGGAGGTGATTTAACACCAGTTTGCTGTCTGAAATAGTTATTCCTGCCGCTCTAGAGGAGTGCTATATGGCTTCCTTCTACATTTTCAATTAACCTCAATGAGTCCTGCACGCCCCAGGCGATAGTGCACACTGCAACCTGGGGCCAGATCCTATTACTTTTTCTCAAGCAGTAGTCTTTAAGTGCTCCCTTCTTTCTTACAAAATAAAGTTCACTGCAGCAATAGTAAAGATCCCTAACTGATAGAATGCAATCCATCTGCCCGCATTAGACAGTCACCCAGTACAAATTGGTGTACTTCCACATCATGGAACAAAAGTGACTTATATGAGCTGAGGAATGGGCCCACGGTCTAGAAAATTATAAAATAAGAACTAGATGTGGAGTAATTGATAGGAACCATGTAGAAAAGACATAGGGATATGCTGTTAATTTGGTCCACCAGGTATGTCCTCCGAAGGTGAGAAGGAGTGCCCACATCCCAGGTCGGGTAAGATGAGCCCACCCCAAGCTGGTATCATGTTATATTTAGGTATGTGGTATATTTTAGGAGCAACACCTCAGGTAATCTGCTCATATAGAAAACAAAAAAGCAAGAATTCTCAGAGAGACCTAGGATTAATGTTTCATCCACCAATGTTTAGAAATTTAGCCCCTTAATTAGGAGAATGGTAGCTCTGAGTTTCCTCTGCAGTGAATATGGAAAGTGAGCACTTCTACAAGGGCTACATCTCTGCCCTAAAATCTGACTTGCCCTCTGCAACCCTGTCTGTTTTTTCCCTGTTGCCCATAGAAAGAATTTAAGACAGCTGTTACTAATTGATGCATCTCACTTACCTGCCTGAAATGAAGTCAGATAAATCTAGGGCTTTAGTAGTTAGTGCAGGGCTGGATTTCAATACCTCTTCTTTGGCCTCTGCATTTAGGATTTTAGATCAGAGCTGAGATTTCTCTCCTTTTTTTCTTTAAGACAATGGGTATTTTAGGAACCTATTATCATGACTTTGACTTACATACATGTTAAGGAATTGTGCTTGTGTATCTTTTCTTGGTGTCTTGTCTGTAAAAGTAAAGGTTTAGGAGGGATTAGTAGAAGGTTCCTGACAGAGTGAAAAATTTTGGTCATAGCAGAAGAGGTAAAAAAAAATTTAATTGCTTCTAACTTGGAGTCTGATATGTCCATAAAGAGGATTTTGTTATAAGACGTGCTATTCAAGGTCACACTGACCCAGGGGGTCTCTTCTTGTCATGCTGATGGTTCTGTTTTGTTGAGGGAAGACGGGATTTGAAATCAGAAGTGCAGTATTTCAATCATTGTCAAAACTATGCAAAGCACTGTAAGCATACTGGATCATCTTGGTAAAAACTCTAAAGAGCTCACAGTTTAGAAATACTCAGGCTCAAGGAGACAGCTTGTCCTTAAATTGAACCAGGCTCTTCCTCAGTAAAAAGAATGAATTTATTCTCTTGAAAAAGTGTCTGTGGCACAGAATTGGAGATTTAATTTTACATGCAGTAGAGCAAAGAACACAAATAAATAATGTCTGTTAGAAAACAGTCCATTACGTTGATACGCTATCTGTACACATTCATCTTCCTCTTTATTCATCATAATTTGTAAAGAAGTATTATTGCTTGCCATCCAGTAGTGCTCATCTCATATTTATCCACAATATTAAGCAGATGTCTGTGAGTGTAATTAAAGAGATAAAAAAAAAAGCATTGTTCTTTATTGATAAAAGATGCAGAATGAGAGAGACAAAATTATTTTTTCAGTTTGCGAGCTGGTATTTCTTGACACTTACATGTAAGAATAAAGGGTCAGATAATAGATCTTCAAAACATACAAATATTCTTTCAGTACTAAAGACATAGGGAATTTGTTCTCCTTGCTTTTCAAAAAGAAAGTTAGTTGGGAATTTGGTCCGATCTTTTGTATTTGTGCTAGTGTCAAAAGGTGTTTTAAATTTTAAAATTTTCAAAAAGTGGCTTTTAATTGTGCAAGCTTGTTTGTCTGCTTTAAATCACTGTTATCATTATGAGATACTTGTTCAGTTTACATCTCACCATAGTCCCTCAGTGCATGATTTCAAGGGATTTCAAGTACCAGCAGAGAAGGCCTTTGCTTCAAGATCTCAGGGTCTCTTCAGAAGCAGATTGGTAAAAGGTTAGACGTGAAGGCACAACAAATACCATTTAGGGTCCATATAAGTACCACATCAAAGAAGGACCTTTATGAGATACCTGCCACTGCTACTTTGCTGTCTTCAGGGTGTGCCCAGGTCGTGGTCTGCACCTTCAGGAGTACTGGTATTTCTCTTCTGGTCTCTCAAAATTTCCTGTTATGGTAAGTGTGGGGCTTGGGGATCTCTATTTGTCCTATCCGTGTCAGAAACAGGACCTCCCTAGCTCAGGGTAATCCCTTTTTTCATCTCCCCTAAGGATCACAACCTCCACTTGCACCATGAACTTGCCCAGCTCAGGCAACTTATTAAAGGACCACCACTAGCCTGAGGATGGGGAAGGGAGAAAAGTTCATCTTAAAAGCATCCTTTCGTCTCCCCTGGTGATCCCAAGTGTGGGGTGGTTGGGCAGAAGGTCATGTTTCGCAGAGGACATGTAGCTATTCTGGAAATTACAAGGCACGAATTATTTCTATCGTGCTGGGCATTTCATTTCAAGGCTCAAAGTCTGCTCCGAGCAGAGGCAGAGGAGGGCTGAGGGGTGCAGAGGGGGCCAGGCAGAGCAATGCAGTGTTGCTGCTGGATTAGCGTTGACGTTGCTTCAGAAGTATTCGTTCCGTATTGCACCTGAGGCTGGGTAGTTTGCAGCTGTGATGCCCTGTGGAGTACTGGCAGTCAGCAGCCATGAGCCGTGGATCGTGCTTCCATCAGCCATATTCTTTTGGAAATATCTGAAGGGGTTGATTCATTTCTCTGCAGAACACTATAATTCAATCTCATTATTATGATCATTCATATTACAGTAAGGCCTGAAGGTCTCAGCCAAGATCAGAGCTGAAAACTTTTACAGCAAGAGGCAGTGCCAAAGCTCTCAGAAGATGCTGCTTCAGTATCAGTTTCACTGCTGTGCTTACAGCAAATGCTGCTTCACATTTATGTGCAAGCGTGGAGACTTGAATTCTGCATTTAGATCTTGCTCACAGCAGTGGTTCAGGATTATACCGGTGCTACCTCCTGCTTCTAATAAATTTTTAATGGATTCATAGATTTTAGAGCTAGAAAGGAGCCATTATATCGTCTAGCCTGACCTGCATCTTGCACACTCAGGCCATAAAATTCACCCAGTTACTCCTCTGTTGAGTACTGAAGATTATCTTCTAGAATTGCCTCCGTCCTTCAGCTGAGGGACAGATTGCCCCTTCCCCTGGAAATTTGCTTCAGGGGTTAAGCACCCTCACTTTTCCAAGTCTGTACCTTATTCCTGAGAGGAATTGGTGTGGAGAACCTTCTACCACTGGCTCCTCTGAGGCTTTTCTCTACTGGATTAGAGAGCCCTTTGCTATCTGGCATTTTCAGATTCAACTGCAAGTCACTTCACAGTTTTCTTTTTGACAAACTGAGCAGATAACAGAAGAAAAAAGTTAATACTGTATCTTGTTTTATTAACTCCCAGTGATCATTTCTTACCCTCACCACAGTTGTCATTACTTTTGGTTCAAGTCAGTGACCCGAGGCCTAATGTTCTGAATTTTCTATACTTGTATAAACTACAAGCACTTCAATTCCTGCCCAATATTATTGTTATTAATACTGTGCTCTACCATAGCTCCTAATCTCTGAACATTTTCTTTCCAAGAGAAGCCAGCCATAAACTGCACCATCTGAGTTAAGTGTGGACTTTCCTCTTCCCATTTTTTTCAATGTGATTTGAAGAGTTTCTGAGACTCGGGCGAAAACTCCCAGCCAAAAGTCACCAATGTGAGTGGTGACTGGCCGTTTCCATTACCTTAAAATTATCTGTCAGGAGGAGACAACTCTGCTCCTCAGGGAGTAAAATAAGATCAGAGCATAGTAACAGTTATACTGAGCTATCCAGCCCTGTATCCTGCCGTTGAAGCGGTCAACTGTGGATGTAGAAGGAAAGAATATAAAAGATCATTCTTCACATGCCCTTTCAGTTCCCACAGTGAGTGGTATACCGGTTTTCTGGGATGGAGATTGGACCATCATATTTAATCCCCCTGGTTGGCCTCCTATACACATTTGCCCGTTTTGAACCCAATCCTGCCCTGCAGCAGAAGAGGTTCCACAATTTAAGTACACATTGTATGGAAAGCATTACAGTTCCCTTTTTGAGGTTTAAACCTGTCACCCCAAAATATGGTGTGCCTCCTCATTCCTGTTCTTTGAGGAACTGTGGACAGTTTTTCTCTCTTCACTTGCTTTGCAGTTTTCGTAGCTGTAGAGTTCCCCCTCAGCCCAGCAGGTGTTTAATTTCTTAACAGAAGAGACACATCTAGTTAGGGCTTTTCACACCCCAGAAATTTCTAACCTCCTGGTTAGACTGAAGCGGGAGTCCTATGGTCATGTAGAACATGAGTCCGGAGACAGGACACCCAGAGACAGTCATGGGTCCAGAAGGTAAGCATGCAAGAGGGTGCCTAGATTCAAGACTGGGGCTAACATGATTTTCAGTCTGACTTTTGTAGGTCGCATTTGTTCTGACCGGTTTCACACCTCAGTTTTCCCTACCCAATTCACTCTGTAGATGCACATTGCACCCACCAACAATCTGCAGCGTGCCTCTGAAAATGTATCTCCAGTTATTACACAATCACCTACATAACTAAAAGGCTTTTATTGGCATCTGATGCGATTTCTTTGTCAAAGACAAACAATTTGTTTTACATTTGGAAGGGGAATGCTGGATTTTAAGTGTAGCGATCATAGATGCAGCTGCCACCACCTTATGTTCCATTTCAAATGATTAATAATATTTGTCACTTCCGATGTGTCATTGTGCTCTATTGCTGTACAGCATGCTGTAAATGATGGCACTCTCTTTTGGATTGGCCTGATTAATGATGGATGAATCTGTTTCATTTTACTGTAAGCCTCTCTTACCTAAATGGCTTAGGTTAAAAGAGAAAAACCTCCACCAAATGTTATGAATTATGCCATCATTTAAAACATGTTTTCTTCCTCTTGTTGCTAACTGTTTAGTGACAATACCTGAAGAATTGAACTTAATTACTTCTGATCAAGCCTTGCTCCTCTGGATATAAGTGTTCACTCATTTTTTCCCTTTAATTTATTATTTCATTTTTTGCCCAGTGATGAAAGTGTCCCTCTGTCATTACAGTGCTTTATGTTCTACAACAGATCATTTCAACACTGCAGATGCCCATCTTGTTCCTCGTGAAAATGGCTCAAAACATTATAAAACCCTTTAATGATTTATCTTGTTTCCTATTCACCCGTTTGAAGAGTTAGTTTGACGCGATGGCTGCAGCACCAGCTTATAACAATAGGATGGGTATTTAGGCTATACATAGCTCTATTGTTATGTGACCTGAGGCTTTGTTTTCACATCAGTTGCTTGTCCTATTCCTTGTCAGTCTTGTTCAATTAGCTTATATGGGCCTGTATGGCAAGGACTTTCTAACGTTAGTTGGTTGCTTAGGGCTTAGCATAAGAGTGCCTCTATCTTAGGTATTGTAATGCACAGCATAAATAATCTTAATAGTTTAACAGAAGACAGCAAGAAAATCTTCAGTTTCCTCTCTTTCCTAATTAGTATTACCCTGGTATTCTCTGTAGTTAGCACTGACAACCATATGCTAATGGTAATCACTTACAGAAAGTAATAGCAGAAGTTTAACGGTTGACTACTGAAATCAGTTACGGACCTGAAGAACAGTTTTTATGCATTTAAACCTGTCCAAACACGTTGCTCTAGCGAGAAACACAGCTTCTGACTACAAATGTTTCTCTAGGTGTCGTATTTGCCACAACCATAAAGGAATTTGGGGGAGGCTTGGTTGTCTCATCCTTCAGAGGGTTGCCAGGATAACATGAAATACAAACAGCAGGACCACAAATCTTTATATAGAGTCAGAATTTATTTCATCCAGAAGCATTTTCTCTTCTGAGACTCCAATTAAGACTTTCTTTGCTCAGTCATTCAAACCTTAAACAGATCCAACACTTCTGGTCTTGAAAACAGACATGGGATATTCTTCTCACGATGCTAAAGATTTAATCTTTTGGACTATCTCACTGATCCCCTTCTTCCCATCCCGTCTGCAAGAAACGAAGTGGCATTTTTAGCCCTCCTTAATTGAAGCAGTTAATGCAGTCACCTAAATTAAAGACTTCTTTCCTTGAGTTCCTATGCATTTAATGTAAACACACAATGAATTTAGTAAAAATTAGTGAGTGCTTTCCTAGGATGTACAAAACCTACAAGCCCTACAACTGGGCTGCTCTGAGCAGCATAAACCATATTTAGATAACCTCTTCATACACCCCTGAACTTTGAGAGTTTTCTACTTGATAAAAATAATAATAAACCTGTTTATTTTCAGGGAAAGGAAAGCCTTGCTTGGGTCACATTTTTTTTTCCAGAGTTTTGGATGTCAACAATTATTGCAGTCTAGCAATCCTTGCTTTATGGCTGACCATCTGTCTTTTAATGTCTAAAGGCACTGCCCAAGGCCACTATGCGTTCCAGTTTTATTGGTGTAAATACTCAAGAAAAGTAAATATTTTCTTTAGGTAAGCATACAAACCCAAACACTGGGGCATACCTAAATCTCTCAGATATTAATGATTTTATATTTACACTAGCCTGAGGGGGAGGGAAGTCCTCTCTCTATGATAAACACAATTTAAGTAATAAACACAATTTATAATAATAAACACAATTTAAAAAAGGAAGTGGACTGAACAGAATCAAGATTAAAAGAAACAGATGAGTTACAGTAAACTAGAACTGGCTTCTCAACTATCAGTTCTATTTTATCCATTCTAGCATTCCTTCTTGCATCTTCTTATCTGACACATCTGTTGACTTCCAAGGCCTGAAGAAAGCAAAAACATTCAAAAAAAGTTTTTTTTTTTCTCCATGAAATCAACAGGTGTGACTGACGGTGCTCACGAACCAGCTCTGTTTAGTCAGAAAGTATCATTTTAATATGGTAATCTCAGAGTACATAAATGGCACGTTGACTCATGACTCAAATATTGTAATATGTTGTTATACTTTATATTTGTGAAAAACTTCCTTCCTGAAGCTCAGCTGTGCTCAGGATGTTTCACATTCACCTCAGAAACAGCCCACAGACTTTCTAGTGAGCTCATTTTTAGCCACGTCTGACTCACTCAAATTTTTTCACCACAAAGCAGATGAAATTAATGGTGGTAGAAATTTTCTTTAATCAGATTTGCTTGACCTTTAAACTCCATAGGAAACCTTGGCTTAAGGAAGCCAGATGCACTTCACAGAATTAAGGTATTTTTGCTTTCCTCCCACATAAAATGAACAAATTACGTACTGCATTTCTCAGTCTAGACTGCTTTTATTTGGAGAACAAGGGATGAAGAAACATAAAATGTCTACGAATGTGAGGGAAAGTACACAGTGATTCACTCTAACAATTTGCAGAACAACATAAAAATAGTAGTTGAGTCACAGCTGACCTTTCAGAAAACGTAGATCCTCATCTACATTTAAAAGGATGCAGTATACTAAAACCAGAATGACACAGGCTTCATTATGTTACCCAAGTCTTGCATCAGAATTAAGGTAGCAGAAGGTCTTTTATTCTATATCAAACTAAATTGATCTATTGTCATTCTTTCTTTTTTTTCCACAAACTCCTATATTCCCCTGGGTAGGTAACTTTGTTTTTATTCAGGTGGTTTAGTGTAGCTGCTTTAGCACGGGTCTAATTCCAGCAGAACAACATTATCATGTCTGAGGAGACGGAGTGGGCATAGGATTTTTGCCTATTTTTTTCCAATGAGTCATATTTGGTTTTGCAGTCTGGATTTGAGGATTTAGCACCATAACTACTCCTTTCTCCCATGCAGGTGAAACTAAACACTGCTGCTCACCTATTAAGCCAGTTGCAAAGTAGTTCATGTACCAGCTTGGCTTTCATTAGGGTGCCTGCCTGATGTGGTTTGAATTCACATCCCCATGAGTGTTTCTTACTTGCTGAGCTACGGGTAAATTTGCTGTCTGGCTTTGGCCCATTTATTTATATATATATATATGAAGATCAATGATCTCAAAAGAGAGATTGGAAAAGACCTGGAAATCCTCAGCTCTCTCTGGAGAGGAAAATCTAAACTTTCACACATGATCCAGTTCCAGCAGACGAAGAATGTAAATCCAGGTCTTCCACACCTTGGGAAAGTGTCCTAGATACTGACTTATCAGCCAAAAAGATAAGAATGATCTTCCACACCTCCATGGCATTTAGGATGGGGAACAAGATGCTCTGAGCAGGAGAAGAAGTTCTGCCCCATACAAAAATAAGTAGAGGAATGACTTTGTTGTGCACCAGAGCAAAGAGTGACATTCCCCTGGGGAGGGCCAGCTGGAATGAATGTCTCCTTGCAGCGCCATGAAGAGCTGCACTTGGATCCAGAAGCCACATGGCTGGATATTTCACCACTGCAAGAGGTCCAGCTGATGCAGCTAGATCATCTGAAATTGGAGTGGAGGACATTAGCTCTGATAAACCCGAAGTGTGATGTGCAGGTCCTTAAGAGTTTAGTCACAAGATAGGAAAAGCAAGAAGTTCCTCTCAGTCAAGAATCAGGTGACTCTCTCCATGCCTGTAGGTGAATTTAAAGAGGCTTGAGTGACAGAGGGTTTCTAGAGATACTCTTGTCCTTCCTGAAATTTATCTTCCTTTAGCACAAAAGACAAATTAAGCCTTTGTCTGCTTTCTGGCTGACTCTTCATTAACCGCTTTGCATTGGAAGCAGTTTGTGAAGCCAGCTAGCTAGTAAGTCTCAGAGAACAATTTGAGTAACCAATTAAAAAAAATCCATAAAGACATGCTGTATGGCAAATTAAACGTGTTTGTAATGAAGAACAATAACACAGCACTAACAGTGTTGACTACGCTACTTCTCTGCATTATCCCGTCATTGGAGACAATTACTGGTCTATCAAAATTACAGTAAAAAGACAAATTGAGCAATAGTTGTACCAGTTAGGGTACATGAAGAACTCATTTAGTCACTCTGAAGGGGAGTGTTATGTAGGAGACCAAAGAGATCAGACCAGCAAGGCATGAAAGAGTTTGCTATAATTTTTGCTCCTATTGCAAGGCTTCTTATTACAATTATGAGATGTCATCGGTGAACTCTGATGTAAAAAAAGTATTTATCTGTGCTAGTTAGGGGACAATGTTCTTTCTTGTTCAGCATTGTGAATTCTGTTTTCATTATTTCCTGCACTATTATTCAGAAACGTGTCAGTGCTTCCAAGCATGTAATACCATTTTCACATGGACGTGACCTTTCATTATCAAACCTGCTTTTGAGTGTTAGGACACATAAGCACACATGATTTATTTATTTAGTTAGTTCTTTAGTTCTTTAGTTATTCATATTTTAAAACTTCATGTAGGTTTTTTTTTTTTAAATAACACTCTTGGTTTTAGGAGAATGGATAAACTCAGGATTAGGGGAATTCTTAGGTGGTTGAAGATCTAAGGAATGATGGTTCTGCTGCAATGTGTCTTGATAGTGGTCTTGCAGTACGCTACATAAACGTAGACTCTAGTACCTTGGGATGGAGTGGCCTTGAGATCCCTGTCAGAGTTAAGATCCACTTGCAAAATTTCGTTGATATCATTTTTTGGCAATGCTTAAACTGGAGCACTTTTGCAGTAAGAAACCTGTAAGTAAGTTAAGTGTTACTTTAACAAGGCGTTTCCATCCTGTTTTGGAATGAGTTGCATCTCACCTAACTCTACCTGTGTAAGAAGTAGGTCTTGAAGCTAAGCTGCTCTTCTAGGCTGGTAGAAGATAAACCATCCTGATATAGGTGCCTCAGACTGATAAGATGAATTTCCTTTTGGAAGCTACCTCTCCTATAAAGGGTGCAAGACGACATCTTTAGTGGCAGAGCAGATGGACAGAAAGCCATGGAAGCATAATTACAGATTGCTAGGCGAGATAACCCTTATTCTTCCTAAATCAGCTAATGCTAATTTCCAACACAGAGAGCGCTAGATAGGATTTTCTTCTATGCGCTCCGTTAAGATCACCCTCATTTTTGATGAGAGAGCATTACTGACTGCCTTCATTGGGCACAACAGGTTGCAGACAGGCAGCTGACTATCAGAGAAATTATGCTGTTCATGTTCTAGCTGGATGGTGGCTACTAATTGGATGCTAGCGCAAATTACATCTTGACTGCCTGCAGCTGTGAATTTGCAATGCTGCATACTTTATATGCTCATTCAATCATATTCACTCAGATTCCTGTCCAATTTTTAACGTTCACAAAAATCCAAGCACCAAGCTTCCAAGAATGAATGTGGGTGGCCTGAGTGCTCAGATCACTGTCCCATGATACATTTGGGTTTTAAAAACATTCCTAAAATCAACTTCCAGAGGATAATTCGTCTCACCTGTTTTAGGAACCTATTTCAGAATAGCTTGTGTATGTACCAGCTGCTCAGATTTTTGTCTTTGTTCTCCATTAATAATGGATCTCTCCTTGGTTTTAAAAAATAGAAATATAAACTCTTTTTAACGAGTGATCAGGTGCTGCTGTCCTTTATAGTGTGCATTTATTTAATATAGTTATGCCACATGATACGCATTATAACTTGGTGTTTTCTCTCTATGTTAACATAAAACTGAATTTCCCCACTAAGTGTAACCATAGGCCTCATGTGTAAGGATTTAGATGCACCAAGAGAACAAAGGCTAATAAAACACCACTCTGAAGATGGAATCTCATGTCTTTAATCTAATTTTCTTCCTTGTTCTTCTTCTGACTTCAGTGTTAGATGATTTAGACCATGAGTTACTTTTATTATACTGACAAATGCAGAGTGAGGTAGCGACACAAGTTGGCTTTGATTGAGGCATAAAATCCCTGCAAAGAAGAGACTTCACTTAGACAATGGCTAAACCAGAGAAGAATTGTATTGCTGTCCACAAAGGCCAGGATACAGAGGATGGAGTTGTCCCACCTACTCTACTAGGCTAGCAAAATGGATTTCACTCCAGTCTTCAACTCAAAGCCTTGCAAAACCTCTCAAGACTTGGTGTCTGTGTTATTTTTCTTTTCTTTTCTTTTCCTCTTTACTGATTGAAATGGGAAAAGGGAAAAGGTCATGGCCACCTTTGATCATGATGATTCTTTTGCCCTTTCAAGCCTGTGTTCCTAAGGGCTTGCTGGTCCATTCTCAAAAGGCTAATGGTGAGGAACCAGCCTATTTAAAACCTCTCTTTTTATGCTTTCTAACATTAATTGCCCAAATGTTACCAGTCACTGGTCTCCTTCAGATTATCCACTGCTGGTCAAAGTAGAACTGGTGTCTCTGGTGCATTAACTGGCTGTTAAATTCTGCAACCTCCCACTCTGCACAGAAGCTAAATTTGCAAAGAGTGAAAATATCTCAGATGATACAAGCTTTATTGTTACTGCACAAAAGTCACCACACAAACTCCAGATGATGATTTCTATCTAAATCATGGCTTTGTGACACAAGTGGAATAGCTTGATCTGGCAGGTCACTTCCAGTTTTTATGGATGGTACTTTCCAAATGCCTTGGAAACCCTCACTCTGTGCATGTGTGGCATTTGGGACTGCATTTCTTATTGCATCCGTTAAGTCCATGCCCACAAAGGCAGATTTCAGAGAGCTGAGTATCACTTTGTATTGTCTCAGGAAGAGGTTGAGTTTGGGAAAGAGCAGGACATCTCAGGAGGGCTTTCTGGGAAAGTAGCCACTTCGCAGGTGGATCTGACATTATTCAGCAGTCTGGGTAGTGGGAAATTCACCCTTGCTTGTGATTTAGACTCATTTCTTTTTATGAGCCAATGATCTGCAGAAGTGCTTGTGTATGTGGTTATAGGGCTTACAAGCACGGGAGGCTGCTGATTCCCATCACCTGCAGTCAGAGGTGGTCCCCCAGGCACTGCATGGCCATGACCCCAAGTGCCTTGACCTCACTAATGGATTTTAGCCTCAGGACAGCCCTGTGAAGAAAGGCAAGATGAACCTTCGTATATTTAAATGACTTTCACAGGGTCACAAAGGCAGTGAATGGAGGGAGGGAGTTAGACTTCCATCATCTTCTGTGTGACATAGAGACCCACAGCGTATCCTGACACCTCGCTTGTCCCTTTGTCAGGGGACTTTAAATGTCACTCAACCTCTGGATGCCTGTGTGCCCTCCGGTCTCTTTTTCCTCAAAGCACAGTTTCAGTTGCATCCTTCGCTCTTCCAGGGCCGAGTTTGGGTCTCCGTGGCCTCTGCAGGTCCCTCCAGCAGTTCCTTCAGCGTCTGGAAAGAAGAGTGGCAGCCAGACTGACACGTGTGCAGCTCAGACCGTGCAGCAAATCCAACACTTTGATTAAGAAAGCCTGGCCTCAGGACTCAGCAGTGTTTTGGCAACAAGCTGGGAAGGAAAAGATGGTCACCCAACTGATTATCACACAGATATGCTCCGGTATAACTGAGCAGTCAGGCCCAGGAAAACAAACTTCCTTGTGGCAGCAGCTCCTCAGTTAAAGCCTTTAAAAACCACTTGTGATGTCTGCCCCTCCTTTCCCCTTTTCCCCCTTTCCTCTGACTTTCTCCTTATTTCTCCCTCACTAATAGTAAGTGCAACTGGTGCAAATAGCTGAGGAGCCTGTGCCCTCTCACTTTTCTCTCTGCGATTCATTATTAATAACTGGGATATTTTTGGCTTTCTCTCATCAGGCAGCTTGTACCAAATAAGCAGCCTGCCTTTCAGCGTTGCCAGTCAAGCCTTTCGTTCTGCTTATCGGAGCAGAACGTCTCGTCCTGTTAGTGGCTCCTCTGCAGTCCTGCTGCTGCCGTTACCCTTACCTGACGCATACCTTTCGACTTGAACGTCTGCATGTGTGCGTATACACGTAGAGGGACAATAAATATGGGAGCCGCTGACATTTTCCAAGCCCCCCTCTTTTGGAGACAGCAGCAAAGACTGCTGCGACTGCAGCACCGAGAGCAATAAACACGCTCCATATGGCGCCTGCCTTTTGACAGAGTGCTCCTTGGCTTGGGGAGTCCTGGGACTGCTGTGGCAATTTTCAGTGTGCTTTACAGTGGGTTTGTTTTTATTTCGAGTTTGAAAATCTATGCAGCGCAGAGGGGGTGGAGGGTGGTTGTTAAAATGACATAAATAGTGGTACCAAACCAGATGGGAAAAGCGGGATGGAGAAAGGAAAACAAACAGGATGATACATGTTAACCTTATAAAGATGTGCAATTTTATCCTTCGTGGTTTCTTTGGTGTCTGTTTTTTAATGAACTGTGAAGGGTATTTTTTTCTACTGTGTTTTAACTCTAAAACTCTGATGCGCATGCCAACAACGCGTAGGGCATGGGCTGTGCCTGGGTTAAGTTGCATGGCCCGCCTATTTCTATAGGATTACGGTGTTGATGCTTTAATAAGTAAACCAACTGCTGATGCACGACTATCAGTCAGGCAACTACCAATAATTTATCCAAGATACCACTAACATAAGCAAATAAAAACCTCTCTGATTACTCCTGAACCGTACAGGAGAGTCAGACGCAGCAGAAAACCAGCTAACAGAGTAGGATACTAGTATTAGCTAAGTCTTAAGCAAATATCACGTATCTCCGTGTGGCTGACTGCCAGTTTGCCCAGAGGCCCACAGGAATCCCTGCAATGCAAAGCAAACTGTTGTGATCAAATACTGGGAGTGGCAATGACCTCTGTGGATTTACTCTGGGAATTAATTTGGTCTCAACTGCACTTGCAGGTTCTCAAGACTGAGCACTGGAAAAACTTGTGGTGTCACTTAATCCATCCCTTTTCTTTCCACTTTAAGAGCATCCATTTCTGCCTCACGTGCTTTTCCCTGCTCGGCTCCAAGTGGCTCAGCGATGAAGACTCAGACCATTATTTCATGGCCCAGCACATCTCCGAGCACAGAGAGTGTGCTGTCACGAGTTACCGCGCATCACTGAACTGCAGTAATTTGCCATGTGAAATAATGTAACTTAAGTTAACCCTCTTTCTCTGTGAGCAAAGCTAAATCAATTTGCCATACATTTGCCTTGGGCTGAGGGTGTGCACGGGGACCGGGACAGTGGTTTGGATGAAGTGTGCCAGCTTGTTAAGCCATGATAGTTCTGTCACCTGATAATTATCGTTGTCGTCAGAGCTTTATTTTAAAATTTAACATAATTTAACATTTGACATAATTTAACATTTACTTTTAAAATTTAACATCATTTATCTAATCCACCTTCTGACATTAAAAGAAGGTGAGGTTCAAGTTCCTCTTTCCCAGCCTGCCCTCTCAGTCCAGCTGTCCCATACATCCCCCATACCGGATTGCTGTCACCACAACCAGTCCCTTTTGACAAGAAACACCATCCGCAGAGAGTCCCACATGAGTAAGTCCCAGTGAGGACCTGGCTTCTTCTTTGGCCACCCTCCTCTCTTTCCTTTCCTATTCTTTCTAAAAGATGGCAGAGAAAATACTTTCTGTCTCCTGAGGCCATTCTCCTCCCTTCCTTCCTTTGCAGCATCCTCTTCTTATCTTTAATCCTTTATCTTCTTATCCTAACTGCGGGACGCGTGCAGAAACACAGGAGAGGCCTTGCCCCAGCTCTCTGCTCTGCTCAGTGAAGCGTTGATAAGTTGGTGACGTCTCCAGCAAGCGGCGTAGAAAATTTAAATATTGAGGAGGCAAAGGTGAAAGGTCCTCAAAGCTAATGGAAGCAGCAGCCTGTAAGGAGAAAGTATAGCCTCACAACCTGCTTTTCTTGTGTATTGCTCAAGCTAAGGCAGCAGCATTAAATTTTATTATTAGATGCTTTGTTTAGAATTTTCTTTTTAATATCATTGAGGTAAAAACCAAGAACCATGACAACGTGTTTCTCGGTAGCTCTTTTCAGTAATTTCATCTTGCTGAAGGTCAAAAGGAAATGGACTTTGTCTCAGGTTACTTTTAATTTTCACTTTGGGTGTGTTGATTTTTTTTGCAGGTGGGCCTGTGACCATAAAACTTCCTCCTACACTAGTGAGCTTAATGTATTTGCAACCCAAAATCTCCCTCCTGCATCACTCTCCACACATCAACCTGCCAATTCAGATCCTTTTGCATCACTTTCAGTCACTTGTTAAAATGTTCTGTTACTTCTTATGCAAGCTGGCAGCAACAAGAGCGTGGTGTGTCTGATGCCAATGATGTTCACGTGAACTGAGCCTTGCACTCGCATTTTATCTTATTTGTAGACCTAAACTGACACTTGCTGAAGGTCACTGATCATAGGCAAAGGCAGTTTAAAAAAGAGAGGAAGACACAAAATGTTATTCTGGTTAGTTTTGGGTCTCAATCCTTATGCCCACCTTCCTTCTGCTCCCAAGGAGGAGTCAGGAACTTGCATTTTATGGCCTGTCTTGTGCCTCAGGGAATAATAATTTGTGTTTTAGGGAGAAGATAAGGAAATCCGTGGGAGGTGATGGTCTCTTGAGGAGTGGTGGGGGCTGCCTAAAATTCCAGCATATCCAGATTTGATTTAATTTGAGAATAATCTCTAAAACAAAGATCATGATGTTCACGTAAGTGGAATTACTACCTAGCGTAACTGAATTACTACCAATTTTGCCATGTAAGCTTCAACGACAGTGGGGCGGGTCTACATAAGTAATGGCAGGTCTACATAGGTCATTTTTTGCTTGGGAAGTCATTGGTGGTGTCCAGAAAAACGTAATGTCACAGCCCCAAGCACACTGGGTGCGCTTTATCACAGCCAGAGAGTAGAGTCACAGATTCACATCTGAGTGCACTGCGAGCAGGGGGGTACCATGGTGTAATAGGCCTATAAAATTATGCTTTAAAGGTGAAAGTCCAAAACGGAATGAGTGTCAATACACAACTACTTGCTCATCTCCATGGCTAGATCCTAGGCTGCTGTAAATCAGGGGCCAGATCCAGATGTGGCGTATTTATGGAACTAATTTGTTCCAGCTGAAAGTCAGACAGGTCTGCTTTACTCCCATTGAGGACCAGCTACTTTGCATCATCCCAGAAAGAGAAAAATAGTGATTTTAGAAATCCAGTCCACAAGAAAGGAGGGATGATAGTCCCACATCCCTCAAGCGTTCCCCAAAATCTCCCTGCATCCCTAAGAGACTGTAAAATACAGATTTCGCCAGCCTGTGGTATCTCGACTGAAAGTTCTCTGTACACCAGGGAAGAGGAAGGGAATGATGCATCTTACACATAGTAGCATGTTGCAGCCCCCTGGGGCTTGAACAGAACATGGACCATCTGGATTTTTGTAATGTGAAGTTCAATTAAAATGTTTTGATGTTAACCACATGCATTTTTTGAGGATATAATTTTTTTCTCTCCAGCTTTCCATCTCTATTCTATTAAAAACAAAAATGAGAGAGAGAGGAAGTGAATAAATATTTCACATGAAATTCCATATGGTTTCAATTGTCATACTAATAGGCATTTAGGAATTATTTATTTTTTAATAAAGAAAAGCAACTGAAGTATGACTGTTGCCCTAATAAGCTAGGAAAATAAGCTTTGGAAATACGCATGACTTTCTAGACCTGTGTATGACACGCAGAAGAAAACTTGCTGTCATTGGACAAACCTCTACAGATGAGATTGCTAACATATATTCCTCTTGAGTCAAACTTTTTACCTGACAGCTCCAGGACCCCTGACGAGTAGATAGAAAAACCAGTCTACTATAATCTTGGATTTGCCCCATATTGATCTGCATGTCCAACGAAACAAATATGCTGGTCTGCAAACAAAAAATGGTGGAAAACCATTGCTCAAAGCACCTGCCCCTCATTGTAAAGCCACATCCCAGTGGAAGGTGGAGCTGAGCAACACTGTCTTGAAAGTAGCTTTGTGAGGAGCATGTGGCATCTTAAACAAGGTTCCTTTGTTGTCCAGCGTGACAGCTATCTGTGCTGGAAGCAGTTCTTGGGACATACACGCTTGGAGGGCTCTTGATATAAGGAAAGAGAAATGGGCAAAACTTTCCACCTGGTTGGCTGGTTTTCTATCTCGTGCAAGGATTTTTTGCATTTTGTTGGTCTGTTGCTCATGATCAGGAATCCACAGTGTTGTGGCTGCTGGCACGGCAACATGTCACGTTGGCTTGAGGACCCTCTCTGGTGTCTGTGTGTGCAAATGCCCACATGAACGGGGATTAATTACATGGCATCACTGCAAGACAGATCCCACTATTGTGCTAAACCGAGTTCTAGCTCTTTAAGAAAAAGCATATGCAAAAGACAAAGTGAGGTGATCTCAATCTAATTAATTCAGCCCAGGTTTACCGACCCAGTCCTGTGACTGTGCATAGTTCACCCCATAGATCAAGTAGACACTTCGGATGCACTGTCAGAGTGTGATGAACTTTGGATATACTGTGTGATTTTACTGCATGCAAGCTAGAACGATTTTAAGAGCCAAATCCCCATCTCACATAAATTGGCATGATGCTATAAATTGTTCGATAGTTTAATACTTTGAAGTTGCCTTCTTTATATTGCTGAAAAAAGACAGTCACGTTCATGCAGAACCTGATCCTGTTATTCAGTTCATTGCTGTAACTGGGACAAACCTCATTCTTACCCAGTGTGGGACTGGATTTCATTTCATTGTAAAGTAGGCTGGAGAAACAGATCAGCAACTTGTTTTGAATCTAGCTCGAGCTGACACTCTGCCTAATTTTTCCCTGGTCCAAAACATCTCTAGCCGAGTTCTTTTTGGCATTCCATGTTTGTCGGGAAATATCTCCACATCTTTTCTCTCTGGATTTCTGGTCGGAGCTGCCAACTTTTAAATTTTCAGTGATTTGATGGGTGCCAACAGAGCATTCTAAAATAAATAAATCAATACATACATTAGCTGTTTTCCCTGGAGTACAGAGCACCAGCTTCATCTCTGAGAGAAGCAATACAATTCCCTTACAATTAAACATAAGTTACATTGCTCACAACACAACTTTTGAAATGTGTTTAAAAATGGCTTCTGTGGGAAGTCTTTAAAGCTTAGTTTAAGCAGATGAGTATTGCTAGTGAAATAAAGAGGATTATTCATGTGCTTTTCAGATAAGTGCATGCATAAATGCTAGCAAGATTAAGCCTGGGAGTTTATGTTAAAGGGAAAAAAAAAGTAACAAATTTCACCTACTTTTTGTTTTATTTTACTTACATTTTATGCCAAGATAATAAGGACGCTGTGAAAAAACTATAGTGCTTGAATCAAAGTATATGGGATTATTTATATTGCCTTTCATAGGCTTTTTAATTACTCCAAATAACGCTAGAGTGCAGGTAATTCTCGGTTTAAATTGTGAAGCTAAAGAACCTTGGAAAACATTGCAGTTTGAATCCCAAATGTTCTACATTTCTCAAGCAAATGTCTTCCCAGGCCACATCTGGGATAAATTGCTTTATTTATGTTGATTGATCTTGGATTATTGCAGAACATCCAGATTTATTCAGACTACACTGAATGCTTAAAGATACTTAGTGACCCAGATTGAGAAAGGTCAAGGAAACAATGCAGAAACAGTTTGCTTTTTTCATTAAACATTAAAAGCATCTGTCCTGGTTCAAAATATGCTCAAAGTCTGGTTTTACTAGCTACCGATCAGTCAGTGAGATTTGAAGTAATCTATCAGGCAACATTGCCTTTGCTTATATGTTGCTACATAAGCATTTTCCCATTGCTTATAGTTGTGTATTTGATTTAAGCTCAAGTGTCATAAGAAGGACGAAGGGAAGGAAGAAGGCGGAGGAAAAGCAGTGAAGATTTTGCTCTCTTCATATATGAGCAGTGAAGTGAGTGATTTTAGCTGAATTCTCCAAGCTCTGCAATAGGCTGAAAATAGGAGAAAATCACAGAAGTTAGTGACCACCTTGGTGTCCATAGTCTAATGTAAAAGAGGCATGCCATGTAAAGCCTAGCAACCCAAAGGTGTTTTAATGTTGCCTTGCAGGGTTTTAAGCGCCTAGCAATAGTGCCAGATAGGGAAGAATCAATGCTAAGGTGCAGTTCAGGATCAATTTTCAGGAAAGGAAATTTGAAGGAAAAGAAAAAACAAGGCAAAAAAAATGACCCCTTCCTCCCCCAATAACTACTGCCACAACAAAAAGCTTCTGAACTCAAAGAACAGGGTATTTTTGTAAAAACACAAGCATGACTTGTGGGCCTACAGAAAATCCCCAGACGTACGCTGGCTGGCGGCTGCAGCACCTTACCCAGTGTGATTGCTCACACGTCCCTGAAGGTAGCGAATCCTATCGTCAGTGTGAGCTATGGTCATCTAAAAGGTAAATTATTGTTAGCTGCTAGACCAGGACTTCTGAGGCCACCGTGACTTGGTTGTGATCTCTTAATAGGGCTTTGTTAAAAAGCATGTAAATAACCATTTGCTTTTCCACTTGGTGCTCCATGACGTGACAGTCTCTCTGACATTACATTTCAGGACCAGCTTTTTAAACGTCTCTGTGGTCTGCCTCATGAAAAGCATATACAAATTATTTTTTGAACTTTTCTCCATTAGTCATGTTGTCTGCCTTTTTTAATGGAAAAGAGCTGTAAAAGAAGCAGCCCAACAGATTTCCTACCTTAAAAAGGAACCAGCAGCTCACGAGCTGAGCCAAGTCTCGTGTTTTAGCAAAGGTGCTTTCACAGCTATGAGTACAGCACCAGTTTGGACACATGCTTCCTAACTAGGCATCAGTCCACATGTAATGTATGAGGTTGCCTCCGCAATCATCTCTTAGCAACTCCTCCTGCCGGTCCATAGATCTTGCACCTTATAGATGGACTTCTGCAGGGAAGATGGTGAAAAAGTAATCTAAATGTCTTCTAAGATCCTCAGCTGTTTAGGTATACAAGCTGAGGTGTGAGTGATACATCAAGGAGTCCCTGGCTTCAGTCCTTGGTCGTGAAAATATACTGCCGTGTTGCTTTAAGCCATGACTTTGGTTGTTGGTCACTCAGCCAGAGAAGACAGATGGAAGACTGGTGAAGTTCTCCTCCCTGATGAACTCCTCTGTGAGCAAGGGCATAATTCTTTTCTCAGGAAATTTCTGTTTTGGAGGGTATCTGTGGAGGAGTTTGATCTCACGACCGCAGTGACCCAGCAAGCTGAACCAGCTGCTTCCCAAAGCCAGAATTTGATAGATCCTTGTGCACTGGGGAAGAGGTAAAATGCCAATGTTTATTTGTAGCTGTGCTGGGTCTCAGGAAGGTTTTTGTGGTTCCTCAGCCCAAGGGAACCTATTTTGACAACTCTTTTATTGAATACAGTGAGTGTGACCATCGCACCTCTACTGTGAATTCATCAGGTCTTTGTAGACCACTGTACTTGGGAGGATCTGCCCCAGAATGAGTTTACCGTGTACAAGTAAATCACTGCAAGAGGTAAAAAAGTCCCAAGAAGTCCTGCACTATTTAGATGAAGATTGTCAGAAGTGGATCCTAATATCCCATAATGTTGCCTTATCATTGAAGATAGGTTAAAAAAACCCAGGCCAAAAAGAAACTTTCTCAGCAACCCCTAATAATGGAATATAAATTACAGTAATGCTAGGACTTTAGAATCTTGACCTCAAGGAAATGAACACTGAGATAGATAAATAGGTACAGGGAACATTTATTACCTATACAGCACTTTAAAATGACTAAGTAGAAAATCCTGAACCGGCTATATTAAACCTCTCATTCCACGGAAATGAAGTAATAAAATCTATTTCAGATAGAAAGCTCATATTAGCTATGCCATTGGGGCTATTGTTGGTAAATAGGTATGAGAGTGAAAATGGCCTTAAGTCAAAATTCTGCTTCCCAGCATCATGATTTGTTGTACTGGAATGAAATGAAGCTCTTGGAAAACAGAATCAAAACTGAAGACCTTTAAAATCACCCTGTGTCTGAAATGTCCAACTTGATGGCAAAAATATTTCCCTGTATGTCTAGAATCACAAAGTCTTCACACGCTATCTTTCTGCACAAGATATTTCCCATGTTTGGACACCATCTTGACATGATCATGTAAAAACCAATAGCAATAAGAAAACCCTAGGGGACCTCTACATGATCTCTTGCTTCTGGGATAGAGATTTCCGGTTGATGGACAATGATACTGGAGTATGATGCTGTGTTAGTGACCGGAGTAAGACTACAATAACAGAAATAATAATAGAAAAACACCTGCAAACATATGACCACTCAGAAAACATTACAACTTACTGGGAAGATGAAAAAGAAATATTCACAAGTGAAGAAGAAAATTCCACCCCAGAAACTTTAAGGAAGCTGCTTCTACCATCCCAGTCCAAGAGGGCAGTCTTTTTGGGCTAGAGTTTGCAGTGGTTGGGTTCCAAGTACCCTAATTGCTTAAATAAAATTTAGACCCGCTTATTATTGTAAAAATACTAGTAGCTTTTTCTCCAAAAGAGAATGTGGGGAGGTTTACCATGCTCAAGTGCACAAGGTACCAGGCATTCATTTGCAAATGCATTCACATGTTATTTGTCATGTTGGGGCTTTGCATCTACCGGAGACCTCTTTTCTACCTGCTGCCGTAGGCAGATTCCTCTGAAGCTTGTGGGGAGAGCACCTGGAGGAAGGACTCCCTCACTCCCTCGTAAAGGTCACTGCATACACAAGGAAAAGAGTACGAAGTTTTGACTTTTTCTCTGCCTCAGATGTCGCAGCAGCTGCTTTGAGGCTGTTCTATCCTCTGAAGGAACATTCTGTCTCAGCAAGCAAAGAAAGGAAAAGAGAAATCCTGCACCATTATAATTACTTGAGCAAAAATAAACACACATATGGTGTGACATTTTCCTAATGCTCGGATCTTATTTGGAAGTAAATGTATTAATTAAAGGGGGGAGTAGAAAGAGGAAAAACAAACAACAATCCCTGAGTCATGAGAACATGACAAGCTGTCCTTTGAAAATGCTATTTTTATTTTTCAGTGACACGGGTGTTAATTTATTAGGTGTTAGAGTGTGTGCTTACTTGTTTGTTGTTAAAAAGCAATGATTTTCTTCCTCATCTGCTTTTCTGTTTTATGTTTCAGTTTTGTTTATTTTTATATACAGTGCTGAGCTAAGAAGAAAATTCACCCCCAGATAAAGGGCCAAATCAACATCTTTTTGTCCTTGAAGCTCTCAAAAGATGATGTTAAACTTTCCCTGATCTCATAAAAGATGTGATTCAGCTTTGGAGGGCAGGGTAGGTGATTTGAAATTCTCTTTGATTGTCTTTGATGGTGAAATTCTCTTTTTATTTAAGCCGTGCTGCCCTTGTGCTTAGGCTTTAAATGAAAACATCTTTGACAATTGTCTTCAAGAATTAGTGGTAGATATGCAGAGGGCAGTCTAGAAATGCCCATTCCAACAAATAATCACAGTGTTGACGCCACAGCAGCAATTAAGCAGAAACAAATCTTTAAAGATTGAAAAAATATATCTCTTTACATAGAAAAAGTAAAAAGAGAAATCACCTGTGTCTTCCCAACAGAGTGTATAAACTCGAGAATGGATGTAGCAGGCACTCAAAGAGGTCCCCTGGGGTTTTCTTATTGCTGCTGTTTTTCACATGATCATCTTTCTAGTTCCATAGAGTTGGAAAGCCATATGCCAGCCCAGGGAAAATATGGAACTTTTACCATCTAGTTTATTCCATACCTCCTTTTATACTTTGTAGGTTTTTATAATTGTTTTCATAACTATAGGTCCACAATAGTAAAATGAAAACCTTTAGAAAGAACACAGTAATTGCCTTTTTTTGGTGCTTTTCTTTGGTACTTTTCTGCTTTCCTCTGTGGAAATATTTTAATTCCCCAGAAATGTAAACCAGTTCAATTTTATATTTTCCATTTTCTATTTTGCCTCTCCATTTCCACCCTCTTCATCTCTTCTTTCTCAGAAGAAAAAGAAGGAAATTAAAAAAAAATATTAAAAAATGAAACCTGTAGATGCTGGAGCAAAAACCAAAATGCTAAAAAGCTTTTTTTGTTCTTTATTTAAACATGAAACCCCATTAGTAAATAATTACTTTCTTGTACAGAAGTTTCCCTTCAGGAAAGCACAACTTTTAGTTGAAAAAGATTTTACATTGAAGCTTTAATCTGTTCTTGAAAAAAACACCACATTTCAATCTAAAAGAATGTTTGTTTTATTTCCATTCTGTTGTAATTTCAGAAAATGTACTAACTGTAAGGCATCGTGAAATAAATCATGATATATTTCAGTCAATTATATGTTGTAATAAAAACCCTGTAAGTGTTTTGAATCATGGTTGTTGTTGTGTTCTTTCAGAAGATCTCTCAAACTTCTTGCCTAATCTATGGAGCTGTTCACTCCCAGCACAGTTTTCAATCTATTCACTGTTGCAGAAGCCATCTGGCTTTCAACTGAGTCTTTCTCATAAGCTCAGTTTCTTTTTTCTTCTTCTGAGAAGCTTAAGCATATAAAGGCGTTTTAAAGAATAGAGTTGGGCTGGTTAAAATACAATGCATGTTCTCTGTAGAAAAAAATGATTCCAAACAAATTTTCAGATTTTCAAGAGTTTGTTTCTCCCACCTCCCTTTTAAAAAAACAAACAAAATTCTAGTTTTCATTTGGATTCTTTTTTTTTTTTTTAATTAATTTGGATTTCTCCTCTGTTGTTTTTATTTTGTTTCCCCCCAGCTGGAATAGATAGAAAAAGATAAAAGATAGAGAAGAGAAATCTTTTTAGTGCAAGTTCCCTAGCACTTGATTCTTTTCCTAGGTTGGTTCTTTGATAGTATGTTAACCTCACTGACCTTCTGCTTGACATCACCAAAAGTATCAGCACTTGCAATGAAAGAGAACAAGTTTTGGCTATTTGGGATTTGTTGGGACAGAAGAAAATTTAGAATATACTGAAAAAGAGAGAAGGATGCCTCCTGACAGGGAAAATGACAAAGATGGTTGTCTCTTACTATTCAGCTCAAGATGATGTGAATGGTCATTGCTGTCTGGACAGGACTTCACATTTACTCTGGTGGATCATAACAAGTGGGGAATTCATTCTCACATTCTCCCATTTTTCACTTTCAACTTGCAATTTTTCCATTTCTAATCCTGCAAAATCCTAATGGGCTGCACAGAGGTGGCATGGCAGATCCTTACTCTCACATAGAAGCATAGTCAGGAGGCAACTAATGTCCTTTACCTTAAGTATGCTGAGTCTGAGTCAACTTTATTTGATTAAAGAGGAATAAAAAAAAGCAGCTGAGATGGAGATTTGGCTTTGAATTTC
>NW_009233890.1:3782-4823 GCF_000690835.1 Fulmarus glacialis | reverse complement strand
ATGTGATTAAACTCCATGTTAGGTTATCATCCTTCTAGAGTGGATATTCCTTTCAGTTGATCAAACGTAAAGTATCTGAGACGACAACATGGTCCTTGGCAGAAATAGCATAGGAATTACAGGACACATGCCATGAAGGAAGTACTCAATTTTATGTGGAACCTACCATAGTGTTCATCAGTGAGTTGAAAGTCGCAAATAAAAGAGCTATTTGCCAGTTCTTCTAGTTGCACCCCTTGTGCATTGTTCACCTTTGAGATAGCCAACTGCTCTATAACAAAATGCCCGCAGGTCTTTCCACAGTTGCTTCTCTTTCATCCCTGGTGTTGAATTATTTATTACTTTTCTTCCACCTAGAGTCCTTCATAGTTAAAAAAAAAAACCCAAAACAAAAAAAGTAATTTGAGAGGTTAACTGGAACTTTGCCTGTTCTCTCCAATTTCTGTGCCAACTTTTAGCAAAAAACACTGATGATTTAATGTATATGAAGATGTCTTTTTGAATTTCCAACAGAATTTTTAATATTTGAATGCAGGCTGGCAACTGAGGATCAAAAATATGCTTTCAAGAGGCTTTTGTGCTCTTCTTAGTAATCCAACATAATTTTAAAACTATTTTTTAACATCAGATATAAAGATGCACAGAAGAGTTTAGATTAAATCTAACTACTCCCCAAAATGGAGGATTTTGAACAATCTGACCTTTTGGAGGAAATTTATATCAAAGCCAAAGATAAATCCAGGTCTGTACTTCATCAGTGGACTGACTTCTGTTTCGGCAAACTCCTGCTGGCAACAGAAGAAGGGCCAAGGGGGAAATATGTAAGCAGGGGCTAAGTGCACAGAAGAGTTTAGATTAAATCTAACTACTCCCCAAAATGGAGGATTTTGAACAATCTGACCTTTTGGAGGAAATTTATATCAAAGCCAAAGATAAATCCAGGTCTGTACTTCATCAGTGGACTGACTTCTGTTTCGGCAAACTCCTGCTGGCAACAGAAGAAGGGCCAAGGGGGAAATATGTAAGCAGGGGCTAAGGGAT
>NW_009233890.1:0-3745 GCF_000690835.1 Fulmarus glacialis | reverse complement strand
CAGGAAAAGGAGAAACTGCTTTATTTTTGCCTGTAATTGAAACTTCAACTCATGGTGGTGTGGGGTCATTAGGTTGAGGTGATTTAGACCTGCTGTCCAATTTGACCTGTTGCCATAGGGTTAGAAGTGGTATGTATAAAAAAACCCACAGGACACTGATAGTTTGGGAGCTGGAAATGTTAGCTTAATTGGAACCCATAGCTCTGATATGACAGATAGCATCAAATCAGAGAGGAACGGAGGTGCTTGGTCAAAATGCCTGCCTCCTACTCACGCTGTTTGAGGTGGCATTCTGGCTTTACCCTCCTTTTGGAAATGAGGTTCATAAAGACTCCTCTATTTAAAATATAAGCTGCTCACCTCAGGAGGCTGATCACATTTTACTGTATGTTTTTAGGGTGCTTATCATCTCAAAGCAGTTTTGTTTCTGGGCAAAAAAGGGTCTGTTTAACTGAAAATTGATTAAACAACAACAGGAAAACAAATTGCAATGCCAAGTATGACAAATGACACGAGTTGCATAACTGTAAAGATGAATAGCTCTCCCCATAGGCAGGTCTGTTATAAATAGCATCCTCTGGTTGGTTTCACTGGACTTTGAAATTTCCCCTTAGATGTTTTAAGATTAATTAAATAAGGCAATACTAAAAAACTGGTAGCTCTTCGGTATGAATAATTGTCATGACTACCAAAAGTAGCCACTGAAAAAGAATTAATCATCTCTAGTTCAGTTCCTTTTCATCAGCAATTGGCTTTGTTATGAATGAAGTTCACGTGTATCATTGACATTCTCTTCTCAATGGTAATGAAGACTCCTTCGTTCAGACTATCAGGCTTCTAAAATTTAATGAGAAAGCAGTATGTTAAAATTACAGAAAGTTTGATTTGTGAAGTTTTCTTGAGATGGTGAATCCAGCTTCACTTGAGTACCATAAATCATATGTAGATAAAGCTTATATATGTTTGCTTGGAAATATAATGAGGCTTTCCAAAAAGCAGCCATAATGACACTTAATCTGAGGATCAAATCCAAGACAGAAACCCGGATAACATGAGTCTCTCAAGGAACAAACACTTTAAAAGTCACAGCGTTTAACACTTGAATCAATAAACACATCTGCATCTTTTGTTGTGCTGTCTGTAGGATGAAGAGACTTCCATGCTATCCAGATATGAAGTGACTTGTCCTTAAAATTTAGAGCGTGACTTTTCTCACTAGGAATATTATCCTGTCAGACGGGCTAAACAATTTTCTAAGGCTGCTACTGAGAAAAAACTTGTGTCAAGAGGCTTTAGTAATATTTGTGGTAGCAGCCTTGATGAGCAAACTGTCCTGTCTTGTCATTTAATGTAGTGCACGTTCAGCAAATGAGAAAAAATAGACTTCATCAGGAAGCTGTATCTTCATCCTTAGTATTTGAGCTTTTTATAAGTCCTGACATGTGACTTTTGAGTCTCTTCAAGATCCATGTTAACCTGAGATATAATACTAGATATTCTTGCTAGGCATATAAACATATTACAAATTAAGTGGTCCTTAAGGTGTCCTGCAACAGTGAGTTGCATATCTGGATTGCCTGATAGTTTAAGGGAAAGATAACTGATCTATGAAAGGTTAGGTAATAGATCTAACTAACAATACAAGTATAAGAAGGACAAACCTTATTCTGGAATGAGTTCATAAGAGAACCGTGTGTCAGGTCTTGGATGTTACCTTTTCCGATCCTTCCTGTGAACTCCCCTTCACACAGCACCAGTGACTGCAACCAGGTTGCTGTATCCAGTTTTTTGTGTACTGCTTAAAAACTGGAACAAGAACTTTAGCAAATATTGTGTATAAGGGATTCTTGAAGCATCTGGGTTACTGTATGCTGGGAAGGACTTAGGTTCTACCTTCTAAAGTAGGTAGAACAACAATCTTCCAATGTGTATAGCTTTAAAAACAAAGCAGATGAGTTTTTGCTATGCCCAGTTCAAGGTAGGAAGAGAAATGTTAGGATAACATTGCAGCAAAAAGGTGTGAGGAGAAGTTCACTGAATATTCGGGGACCCTTCCTAACAATAGTGGTGATGCAGCACAAAACCAGGTTTCTTGGATGGTTGCTGCATAGTCTTCACCAAGGTCTTTTTAATCAATTTAAACAGATACCTGTGAGAGGCAGTTTGAATATCACTATCCTGTCCAGAACGGAGGATGATTTAGGTGGACACATGGAGGTGCTTCCAGAGTAAACAATTTTTTTAGGCTGAGCAGTTCTGGCTCCTGCCAAGGATGTCTAATTGGAAAGTGAGGCCGCTTCCCCTTCACCTGCGTGGTTTACAAAACATTTCTAAAATGATGTGGCAACCAATGCACTTTCCATAAAGAGAACCATGACCTTCTCCCTTTCTCTATTGGGTGCCATATGCATTAATTTACTGCCTGGGAGCTCAAAAAGGGACTAGGACTGAAAAGACTTCCAGAATTAGCATACGTCTCACATTGAGATGCAGGTTGCTCCAGCACCAGAACCAGCTGGTTTGAAGCCGGCACGGTCATGTTTCCATAAGTTTCTGCCTTAAGCTGCTGGAACTTTCTGACTCTTCCTTGCTCTGAGCACCTTGAGAGCTGTCATGCTCTTTCCCCGTGCTAAGCAAAAGCTTTGCTCCCTTTGATACAAATCTCAGCTTTCTTGTTTAGTTATATAAAATATATCATAAATGTTCAGAAAATGTGTAACAGGAATGAAAGGGAAAGTAACCATCTCTGATGTGGCACTCTCCAAAGAATAAGCTGCTTTTTAATTAACCCTAAGGAGTTTTAGCAAGACAAGCCAATTGGTCTATGCTACCGTTAGAGTCTTGTTTCCATAGGACACTTTGGGTGGCAGATAACAGGTCAGGTTGATTTTAATTAACTTTGGGTGACTAAAAAAGACAGACATTTCTATCTCATCCGTCATCTCTAATCTTAACAACTTTCTCAAGCATATTTGAATAATAATAACATGGTAAGCTCTTTAAGTCTATTCATTAGTTGTCCACGAAAGAGAGAAAGAAAAAAATAAAAAAAAAGGAATTAGGTTTCTTGAAGCCTACAAAGAACATTTTAGTCCTTTGTAATAGCTGGTTTAATCTGCTCTCAATTAAATAAAAAATGTTGAAAATATTTTTTTCTGAAATGCAATTAATTTCAGATTAAACCTATTTTTGTTCTTAGCACCTTAGCATTTGGGGAGCATGCACTGTGTAATCAGTGCAGGACAGAGCGAGGCACGTAAGGCTCTGAGCAGTGGAGAATGGATATTAGTAAAAGGGCAAGGAGATAGGCATTTATACCTAGGAAGCTGGAAGAAAAGTCACCCTGTTTTCTACCTGTCTTCTATTTGCTTTGTTATTTCACAGCCAAATGTTGCAGCCATAAAATTTCTGGGACAAGGAATCTCTTTCCGTTCCTGGCATATGACATTTAGCATGATGGTATACTGACCTGCACATGAAGCTCTCGGGTCTACTGGAATATGACTGCTGCTGCTGTTAAATTAGACATTTTTCCAGCATAATGTTAACCAGATCCCCGAAAGACAGAGCTTATGCAGCAGCAGTGTGCGTTAGCATTAGGGGAAATACCGCATGTTATGGCTGCCACAATACAGGGTAAAATCATCAAGTGAGACTCCTGTAAGAGAAAGTTTTCTCAGCATTTCCAGCCTGAGCCACTGATGTGGTGATGCTCTGAGTCATAGAATCATACAATCATTAAGGT
>NW_009233889.1:92289-108176 GCF_000690835.1 Fulmarus glacialis | reverse complement strand
AGCGCCGAGGTAGGTGCGGGCCTGAGGACACGGGCTGCCCGCGGGCACGGGCTGCGCTCGCCCCCGCGGTGGCAGCTGCAAAAAAAGTTGTGTCTTATGGAGAGTAGTGGTCTCGTCCCATCAGTAAGTTGGAGGATGGTTTGTCTTTCACAGAGTAAAAAGTCCCCAAGTGACAACAAGCACATAATGACGGTTTAGCATCAGGTGTCATATGCAGTTACGTTGTGGAATGTAGTTTTGATCTTTTAAATCTGTAAATTACTAATATTAAGACACTGTAAGTGGCAAGAAGCATTATGTAGTTTAGTGAATATGGACTCTACAGCTATGTAAAAATGCTTGGAGCAGTGAGGTGGTTATCAGAATTTAACTATTTCACCTGTTAAAATTCTTAGTCATTAATGACCAGCATGGAAAATGTGTAGTGTAAAGAGAGTGTTACTTACGTTATATACGTGTTGAGACAAAGCATGTTACATATACCACGCTTCTTAGATGCAAGTGTTCTCTATTGAAATGCTTCCTATAGCTCTGATCCTGTAAGTGCTTAACTTGAAGCATGCAGCTGAAGTCATTGAGTTTTGAGTCGTTATTAAAGTTAAGCGTGTTTGACTCACAAGCATGATGTGAGTTTTTTTAAGATTGGTGCCTTTGTGTTTATGTGGGTGCTCTTTTTTAAAAATCTGAGGAGTCCAATGTGCGCCATTAAAATGACATGTTTGTGATTTAAGTTGTCATCATTAACAGGGTCTTACTCAAGTTAAATATAATAGCTCATTTCATTTATCTCTGGCTGATTACATCTATTACTTTTTAAAGTTTTTTTTAAATTTTGAATTCTCATCTTGGTTAATATTTTTCACCTATGAAAATACAGCTTAGTTTAAGTATATTTTTAGTTCACCGGATGGTGGATGTCTGTGTACATTCACTATGTTATTTTTGTTACTTGTGATTGTAACAATGTTCTGAAGATTGTATAGAATGTGAGTATTCTGGAGAAAATTGTATTAGCAGAAGTGAGTTGATTGGCTTGTTTTCATCTTGGAAAGGTTTAGAAAGGGTTTTGTATTATGTGACTTCTAGTGCTTGTGAAAACTATTAACTTCTCAGCAGTGCGACTGCTCAGAGTAACTTCTGTTAGCCACAGAGCAGCGCAGGCAGGAGAGATGAAAAGCTTCCCACGCTACTCCTTTCCCTCATCTCTTCTGTTTTTTGACTGAGGGGCAGCCCATAGGAGTGAGAGGCAGTTTATTCCTTGGTGTTTGTTAAATCCCTGAGGATGCCTGCAGGGATTCTGATTAGTGCCGACAGTTTCAGTGACATGGATACTTCCCCCTGTGAAGCAGGCTAAATCGCCAACTTATTTCACTCGGGTACTGAGGAACAACGCTCAGATCCTTCTCTCGTTCTTACTTGGTTTTTGTCATGCCTATCGCTGCAGCATATTGATGTCAGTCACTTGTACTGGATTTGCGCTGTGTTCCAGCTTGAGCTTTGGCTGCTAACCAAGAGGTTGATAGACCAATTTCCAAAACACAAACGCTTTCAGTGTTCTATCTTCGCTACTTGATCTTGAGCAGGGCTACATGCCAAAGGGGATGTCATTACTCAGAGGCAGTGACAAAATCTATCGGATCAATCTGCGTATGCTTCTGGGACGTTCACCCACTGTCATGTCGCTCAAGTTTCAGCCCTTTGTTGGTGTCACAGCTCCCTCTGTCAGGATCAAGAAGATGTTGTTAGAAGTGGTAGCTAACCTTGCCCCCGGTTACTGCTGGTCTCACCTTTGTGATTGTTTTTGCTCTTATCTAGTCTGAATATAGAAGTCTGAGATTGCTTGGAACAAAGCTTGTCACTCTGTCATGCCAGAGATTTCGTTTCCAAAGCAATGCTTGCTAGCGCAGCTAAAAAAAACCAAACCAACTTTAACTTATTTTCAGGGATTTTTTTTCACCATCTTGTAGTTTTGCTAAATAGTTTGGAGTGTTTTTGACTAGCGTGATGTATTACTGCTAGTATATGAAGTAGTAAGATAATAATCTCTAAGAAATACGTAGAACTAGATTCTGACTCTCAGAGTCTAGGTAGGCGGCAATTAATTGAGGACAGTAAAAACGGCATACTTTAGATGCTAGTGATTTTAAGTTTCTTTGTTTAAAGGAACCTGAATTAAAAAATACACCTTTATTAGTACTAGTTTTTTCATCAGATAAAGGTTAATAATGACTTGACACCTTTAAAAACTCTTAAACTTTAAAACTTAAAACTCTTTTAAGTTGCAGAACACTTACGTTCTCATTTTATAGGAGTTAAAATACATAGGTATTTGAAACAGATTTAGAAAGTTATGTCTCTTTCCGTACTCGCAATTCAAACTTCAATAGTGTGAGAAAAGATAACCAAAAGGATAGGATAGGAGAGGGAGAAAGAAGGCTAGCAGAACTAGATGTTTTAATTAGTCTGAAACAAGGAAGATATAGAAGATTGCAAAAGCTCCAGGAAAAAGCCTGGTATTTATGGAAGTGAGCTCTCGGGATGAATCAAAGCGTGGCGATGGCTACGCTGAATTTTGTTGTGAATAAAAGTGTAAGTTCAGGTTCTTTCTCCAGTTTGTTTGCTTTGCTTTTAACATTTGTGCTGGCTTATTTTGCATTGTACATAACCATAAATATTCCAGGTTTTCTAGTATTAGAGCTTATGGTATCAGATGTTGATTTATGTTCAAGTGGTATAAAGTTGTATTAATTCCTTTAATATATTTTTTCATTTTCTACTCCCTTAATTCTTGCTGCCTGGTAGCTGAGAATTGAAAATTAACCAATAATTAATTCTGGCATTAGTCTTTTCTTCAACCCAGGCAATGGGGTCAAGGATAAGACAAGATTTTTAGATCCTTTAGCATATAAAGTCCACCCTCTTTGTCCTTTATCTTTTCAATGTGGTTTGTTATGATTCATTTGTAATGTGCACTTCATTAACTAAAATAGTAAAGAATGCTTAAAAACATTGTGGCACAAGTGGTCCTAATACATCTCTAGGAAGAAAAACTGGGTTTTTTTCCCCCATTTTTTGGCTGATGGAGCATTCTCAAAATAGTAGCAAGATGACTGGTATATGGTAATAAGGCAACATTCAGCAGCGTTTCTTCCTAGTTTATGTGATAGCCCTCACCCTTTAGTTCATAAATGGGACTGTGTAGGAGATGTCCTGTTCCTGAATTAATTTTTATTCAGAGGAGCATGAAGGATATGTAACAGGCTGCATGTTTGTTTATTTTTTCTCGTCAGCTAAAACAGAATTTTAAATACTTTTCTTTTGCTTCCTCTCAATTCTGTCCTGATAATCAGCATGGCAGCATGTCCAGGGCTGGTGTTCCATTGAAGTAAATACTGTTCCAGATGCAACCAGATCTTTAGCATCTCAATATCCAGATGATCTTCCACATGTTCATAGAAGAAGAAGGGTTTTCTCACTCTGGCAGCTTGTTGAAGGTATGAGCTAACCTAGCTCATGCCGCTTGGAATGGGAAGTAACTACAGTGTAACAGATTCACTCCTCGCTATGTGGAGTATTTCTTAGTAGAACCCTTATGTGTGACCATAGGCTTGGCACTGGTATCCCTGATGTTTTCCTGCATCAGGGGTAGCTTTGAGGGGCATTTGCAGTATGAACAACTCTTAGGCATGCAGGAATGTTTTTTTTGGCAAAGCTGCAGTTGAGCTCTAAGATTTATTGTGGTGATGTGGACAAATCACTATTATCACTATTGTCATTATCAGTGCAGCTACATGCTGTAGTTACTTTCTCACTGGACGTATTTTGGTTATAAATTTCTTTTTTTTTTTTTTTATGTAGATGGCAAAAAAAATCCATAATTTGTTTCATATTCTTTGAAATAATAAATAATTATTTTGTGTACTTTAGTGCTACAGTAAAATTAACTGCAATGTGTAGAGGAAATAGTATGTTACTAGTTCTGTTTATTCACTGTGTATCTTTTTGTGGCCATTTGATAGTTTGTAGACTTAGTTTTAACACAGTTTGTGTGTTTTCTGCAAGCAGTAGTCACTGGAAAGCAGTAACAGGAAAATCTATAAAATTATAGTGCTAAGTGCCTTTTTGGTGGTGTGGGTTCCACTGTACTTGTGGAGGATTAATAATTCCAGGCCCTGGACAAGAAAGGAGATACTGTCTTGTTTTGTAGTTCAAGTTCAGGTGGGTTCCTCGCATGAATTCTTAGAAGGAAGGTTTAAAAACAGGCAGAAGTCAGTTTTAAGAAATACAGAAGAGATCACAGAACAATCAAGTCTGATAGTTTTCATAAACGGGTAGGATGTTACCTTTCAGATTAGGGCTGACCTGTCCAACATGATTGTCAGGTCTTGGAGTTCAGTAATGGGTCCTGCAGCTCCCTGCTCCCTGGGTTAGGCTGCCCATGTTCAAGGCCAGCTCTGACACCATGCAGCCGGCTAGCCTTGGATCAGACAGTTAGTTGTCAGAAGCCTTGTCTGTGGCCTCTGCCCCATGTCTTGGGTGCTGCACTTAAGCCCAGGTCTTTTCCTGAGTTCCCCTGGGGGTGTGCTGTACCTGGCTGCGTATATTGCTGACCCTGACACTGCCTCGCTGACTTGGCTTCCCAGCTTGACCCGAGACACGCCTCATCACTGTGTGTTTGTCTGGTAACCACTGGACTGTTGGATGAACCAGGTTTATATCATGGGACCTGCTCTGCTCTTCTTGCTCAGTGACAGTGAGGTCCCTGCCTGCCTTGCTGTCACTCTTGACTCCCATTTGACCTTAACCTGCAGAGCAGCCTGTCCTTGCTGCTCCTTGGCAGTTAAGTTCTGCAACTTCAGCGGCAGCGTGTGTGCATTTGTAGAAAATATTCTCTGTACCCTGACTACCTTGAGAGCTTAAATTGCTCTGCCTGGACAATGGACAGAAAATTTAATCTTAAGAGAGCTGAAACCACTCATTTGAAATTGAAATATGGCCTAATATTTCCATTTTTTGTAATTTTACAAATATGTTGGCCAAAACCCAACCAACCAACCAAACAAATCCCACAACCCCGAACCAAAGAGAAACACCAGGAAAATCTCGTACATTAGTTTGAGCAACAAGATGCCAAACAGAATTCCAAAATTTCAGGGCTTAACTTCATGATCATGTTTTTTGGCACATGGTCCTTGATGAGCAAATTCCTTTAGTGACCCCACTGATCACCCAGCCCTGAGCTATATTCTTCAATTAACCTTGCCTGGAAGGAGTAATGGTGATGCTCACGTTTTCTGTAGCATTTCAGATTTATTGGGACACAATTTATTTAGTCTTCACAAAAGCGTAATAGTATTTTAAGTTTTTACCCAGTCAACAGAAGGTAAAATTTCTTAGACTGTCATACACATTAATATTTTAACATAGAGCTAGCATTTAATTTGAGAAGGAGCCATTATTATTCCATTAATGCTTGGGGGAAGTGCATGAAAGATCCCATCTCTCTAATCCTCTGTCGTCTCAAGCTCCTTTGACCTTACTTTGTCCATGGGCATTAGCTTTGTAATCCCCTGTCGTTCATTTTTTCTTATCAGAGGATTTACTAAGGGTGATGTTTGACATGCCTTCCAAATAGTTAACAGCAGTCACTTGTATTTTAAGTATATTTGTCTTGTTTAAATTCGACACATAGAGTGGAGATACCAATTTTAGTGATATGTGTATTTTAAACCTTGAAGGTTTTCATGCTTGGAAGCCAAGGATCATCTATTTAATTTTATCTGAGGCCTTAGTCCCTTACTAGCTGTATTGATTCTGTGTGGATCATCCCTAAGAATTAAGTAGCTTCTGGGTGACATTTTGTCTTTTACAATTCTTATTACCACTTTTATGAATTACAGCCATGTTAACGGTTACACATCAAGCTGGGCTTAAGTTGAAATTGTCATCTATTATCCAGCAGATGTGTTTTGTTAAACTGCAATGGGTTTCATGCTATTAAGTCAAAAGAAAACGTACATTCTGTGTGCATTCAGGACAACTATGCCTGTTTACAGGTTTGGAACGTTACTTATTTGTGGTAGAAAGGAATGTCTGGGGAAGCTTTAGAGCGCCATGTTGACGTTTATTCAGTCTGAATGTTTTGATACTAAATGCTTTCTACTCCAAGAAGTCAGATTAAAAATATCTTTGTGAGACTACTGGGACTTGAACACCAAAGCTGTTTAGAACTCCTGGCTGTTTATAATCTCAAACATTCAGTTTCTGCAGAAGAAATAAGCTTTTTTCTTTTTTTTTTAAGATCTAACTAACTTTCAGCACAAATCTGTTAATCTGATGGAAGTAGTAAATTATAGAGCATATGGATAGGATCTTCCTCAAAGCTGGTTTAAAACATCTCCAATGGGGCATTGATTCTCTGACTGACGTGGCAATTATGTTACACTTCATTTGATTATGAAATAGTTTTACTTCAGTTTTTCCTAACCTCTCTTTTTTTCAGTTAGTCTCAGAAGTATAGTGTCCAAATTTGTAGATAGAATATCTTTAAGCCTTCTTGGTATGTTTGAGTTTAGGTTTTAGAGTGAGAGGGAGACTGAAACTTAGCTCACAGTAAATTTTCCTTTGACTTCAAAGTGTTTTTGTGTAAATAGGGGACAAATTCAGTATTTTGAAAACAGTTTCCTTTTGATTCACTTAGTAATATACAGTATTTAATAATATACAGTGTTTCAGACATAAACTCCACTTCTGTTTTTCCTTTTTCTGATAAAAGAGGTCAGAATTTCTTAAATAGGAAATTTGATTGCCTTAGATGATTAATCTTACGCGTATTAAAAATTTTTACTTCTTGAAATGGGAATTGCTTATAAAAGTCAGTGTTAAGGAAGTGCCAGCTTTGGGACAAGGACAGTTGGGGGCGATAGACCAGAGGAGGGTTGAAATACAGGCTTTGTCTGTATGACAGCTTACTCCTCAGCACAGTTTGAACTGAAAACTGAGATTTGTCAGTCTTTCTTCCCTGCTGCAAAAAAATGTTTGTGAAGTCTCACAGCCTGGTGTCCTTTCTCCCTGTAATAACAGTGCACTCAGCAGATATTTTGTTGCTTTTTCCTAGCCCTAATGACAATCGTTCCGTGTGGTACGAGGAGGCTTCAGTTTACTGATGATGTATATAAATGTTGATAGATGATGTGCCATGGTCAGGTTTCTCTTCTTCATTTTCTTTTTCTGGAAAATTAAAATTAATAATTATTTCCTGTCTTTCATGTGTTTAGGTTTGCAGTCCAGATAATGTTAGTTCGAAAGACTTTCTGTGCATAATGATACAAAGAACTACAGCATGCTGTGTTGGTGAGGCTACTGATTACGGTGGCTTTTTTTTTTTTTCTTGCACACGATGGGCTACAGAGAAACAAACCAGATTTTTCCCAAGAATTTCTAAGGAAAATTTCAAGAGAACTTCCCATCTTACACTGGTACGGTAGCTGCTACCTCTTCAGCTAAGCTTTCTCCTTATGATAATGCTTTTTGGCAATCAATAATCATTTATTAAGACACATAATTTGTTATTTAAGGATGTCTGTTGTGATTATTAATTTGTAGTCATTTATTTCACATGTGGGCATGTTTGGTTTTTCTGTCTGTCACTCTCAGCAAATGGATACCACACTGGGAAGTCCCTGATAACATGGTTATCACTTTACTCTCTTTTAATTGGTAATTTATGTTAAGATCTGTTCTGCCACAATCATTTAGCTCCTCTGATGCTTTCTTTACTTATGTACTTTTGTTTTCTGGTTTCCTTTAACTTCTATTTTAAAAGCCAGATGAGGGTAAGGAACGGAGACGTGACAGACTGTCATTATTCTATCTGCAGAAAAGATAAGGCATATTAGGAGGGAATGTGGGCTGTCCACAGCTTGAGCCCATCAAAGTTATCTCTTTAGAAGGTTTATGTTTTATGAATGAGCAAACTGACTGTACTTAGAAGTAGCCTGTCATATACTTCATGGATTTTCAGAAATGACAGTAGAGAAATGTTCGTGCATAATTGTCGTATTTTTTGAAGGGTATACAGTAGGACTGGGTACTGGCTATAACTAGTAGCTTTTATCTCATGTTATGGTATGAAAATGGGAACAGAGATTTCTCCTGATTGCAGCTAGAGGCTTAGGACATTAAGATTTTTTTCTGGAAATGTATCTTCCCATACTTTAAGTCAGTAGATAATTTACATGAAGACATATTATAAGAGTGAGGTGTTAAAACGAGTTCAGTATGGTATTTGCAAAGCCTCCCCAAAACAACAATGTCCTCTCAACCAAAGCCAAAATATTTTACTTGCAGTAACCCAAACAAATACCAAAACCCTGAGTTTTCAAAAAACATTTGTCTCTTTAAGGTAAAAGTTTCAGAAGTTGGAGCAACCTAAAAAACAAAAAGAAAAATACTAGCTTGAATACTTAATTTTCTGATAGATGTAGACCAGAATGAAATGGTGATATTGATGTGAAGGCTTGCAAGACTTTTAACACTCTCAGAATCTGCTTTTAAAAATAAATTGAAATGACCTAAAAATGCCAGAAGCAACCGAGCTTCTCATCCATTATTGTTTAATCATAATAATATAATACTTCTTCCTCCAGTACATTCAAGAAATGTATAATATTTGTCCACAATTGTAGAGACATGTTCAGTCAAATACATATTCTATATTGTCAGATTTTTTAAATCAGAATGTCTGGCATTATCAGTTTTATCAATTACACTGAAGCAGAGAAGCCTACATTTTTAACAAAGACAAGGATTTTATTTTCAAGTCTCATCTTATATAAGTATTCACTCGATTTTTGAGAGAAAAGACAGTCATATAATCCTAATGAAATCAGAAGTCTGAGAATAATTTGGATTTCACAGATTGACAGCATCTTTTATAATTTGACATGGTAAAATGAGATGGGTTTAGAGGCAACTCCAACCTACAGTATTTGAAATTGCAATCAAACTATTTCAGCCTGAGTGATTTTCAAGGCTTGGTTTAACCAGTGTAACATTCAAAAGTTGTTGTTAACTGAATGATTAAGTATTAAAGCCCTCTCCTGCTTCCTGCCACCCTTAGTGTAACAATATAGGTAGGTGGGGGAATATTTTCTTCAGCTGCTGTATGAAGTGGCAGGATTTATTAGTTTGCAGTATCTGTGTGCAATCCAATGAGTCTTTATAACCCGACTTCGATATCAGGTTGGAGGAGCTAGTTCATGTTACTTTACGCTGAAACCCTCTCCTAGAAAATTAATGGTGAACACCACAAAAGAGTTTTTTCAGATAAGCCTGGATTTGGCAGAGCCATGAAGAGCTAATGAAGAACCTAAAGAAGAAAGGAACCATTATCTGGTCAAGATATTTGGTTGCTTCTTGTAATTTTCAGTATGTTCTTCAATTTTGACCAATCTTTAACTTGGACTCACGTAGAGGTTCATGATTTTGAGAGGGCTTTCAAAATACTAAGTCCCTCTATATGTCTTAAATTTGATGTGAAAAATTACTAATTATTTTACAAGATTGTGACGCTCTTTTTTATTTATTAGAAGTTTTTCTAAGCTTTTTGGAGAAAGTATGTAACTTAGTCTTCATAGTATGTGAGTATTAAGTTTTTTTTCTTGTTGTGTTTGTTTTTGATTGTGGTTTGTTTTGTTTTTAAATAAGAACAGTTTATTTTATTATACAAATGTGGTTTGTATCTCCTCAAAGGATCAAATTTCTAACTTTGAATAGTTAATTTAAGATGTTATGTTTTCTCCTATATATTTAACTCTGCCTTTATTAAAGCTTCTCAATCTTAACAACTGTGCTTAATGAGGCAGTGTCTGCGTTTTGATGGTGGAGATTTGGAAAAAGGAATCTAGCGAGGAGGCTGACAGCAGACACTGTCCTTGATCTGCACTGCAGTTTTCTGAAAGGCATTTGAATAACAGATTTTCATGCTTTTTCTTGGAGAAGTGACTTCCTTTCAAAAAAGTGAATTTTGTCTTAAAATGGGAAGATTTTAGATATTGCACAAGTCCTATCTGAATTATGGCTTGGACCTTGAGGACTTGAAGGAATGTTATTGGATGTACAGTAATTCTGATTTTACTGAATCAGTTTCCTCAGATAGCTGAGGTGGCCTATGTTTTTTACATCTATGGAAAGGTTAAACAGGTGTAGCGCTAAAATTAGTCTAACATAAAACAATGAAAGTCTTAACACCTAGGGACGTTATATATTGTGAATTGTGACAGTCTTTGAAATGCTTCTGCTATAGAAACCAATAGTTGGATTATGTTGATGTAATTCTTACTCAGAGTATGTTGGTAGAGAAATGATTTCATTAGCCGTATGGATCTAGAAATTTGCCTACAGGCAGACCTAAAGAAAGATATTTTAGAGACTCTTTTTGTAATTATTTTTTTTTTCGTTACTTATTGTTGCTTTTAAAGAGCATTTTTGCTATGATTAAACTTCCCAGCAAGTCAGTTAATATTTTGCTTATGTTTTTTTTTTCCAAAGGATGAAAATTCTGAGTCATGGCATATCCTATATTTCCTGTGAGCAGAAACTTGGGCCAGCTAGTGTATTATGTTACCTAATGTAGTTTAAGTTCAGAGTAAGACAGTATAATAAATCCTTCTGTTTATCAGTTTTCAACCACAGATAGGCATGAAAAATAAGTAATTATAGATAGATACCTGTGATGAGCTTTCAGCAGTGGATTATGAAGATTGATTTTGGTGATAGGGAATGGATTTCAGTGCTGCAGCTTTTGTCAGTAATATTAAGTTAAAAGGAAGTAATTCCAACTGGAGGGAATATCAGAGAAAAAGCAGACTTCAGGATGAGCTGCCCTAAGAAGGATTTTTGATGATATACGAATTGACTCTAATAGGGAATTAAGCAGCTAAAATAGGAAAAACCTCCAGACTAGATTTTATAATTTTAGTTTTAAATTTTTGTATAAATTGAAAAGAGAGCTGTAGAGAGGGCTTAGTTTTGATATTGCAAAGGGCAAATAAGTGGTGTTTGCAAATACGTGGGAGAAGCAATCTGTTCACAGAATCTGTTTTCATTAGTTTCCATAGTGAAGAAAAATAAGAAAAAAAAAGAAAAAATAGGAAAAAATACTTTCTGATCAAATAAAAAGATGACTTTACCCTTTTGAATATGAAGTATTATTTTCTATATGACTTTTAAAAATACTAATTTTTAATATAAGATGTTCCAGTGTTATGTTACTGTCATGTTTATGTGCAGCAAGAGCCATCTTGAGTTTTATCTCTTGTTACTTAGTGTCTGTGAGAAAGCAATTTAAATTTTTCTGTTGTCTGAAGCTAGGGAGAAAAATCTGTCAAATGCAAAATCTGCATGTGTGCCAACAACATAACTAGCAGAACTATTCTTTTAGTAGGATTTTTCTGAATGGATGACATTGTGCAAGATACCTATGGTGTGCCTGGCTTGAAAGTCAAGTATCTAGTGTTTAATATTGAGGAAATCCTTATTGGTTGTGTGTTACAGAACAGTTTAAAAATTCTTTTAGGGATAATTAAGCCTGTGTCAGATTCCTGACTTAGGATCTCAGTAGTGGATTGACTTACACTGCTGAATGTAGTTGCAGGTATCTCCACTTGTTGTCGGGGCCTAGTATTTGGAACAGATAATTGAAGTAGAACCTGTCTGTGTGTTTGTAGGACTTAACCCAGATCCACAGAGGATTACCAGTTTCAAGCTGTTTCAGCTAAGATTTTGAGTGGAATTGTAACACATTATTTCTCCCATAATGTAGCTATATTACTGCATATGTACTACTTTTATACTACTAATAAACTACTATTAATCATAATACACAAATGCAGATACATAATAATGTACTACTACTATGAATATACTGATGTACATGTATAATTAATATATCTGCAAAATACATATGTGAGGGTGTTTTGATGGAAGGAGGCATTGAGACACCTTAATTATCAAGAAATGTATGTTTCTAAAATTTTCTTCCTTCCATTGTCTTGAAGCACAAATCATTTTCATAAACGGGAGAAAATGAATTTTATGTACCTTATTAAAAATTAGTTAGAGGTCTGGTTTAAACTCCATTCTGTAGGAAAACAGCTATTCTATAGGAAAGCAGCTATGTCAGTTATAAAATGAAAGACTGCATTTTGCAATGTATATGTAATGATAATTACAACAAATTAAAAACTTAAATGTTTGCTGCGCTTGTTAGAATGCAGAGTTATGCTTTAAAAAATCATGTTCATGAACATGTACTTCGAAATTCTTAATGTGTTGTCCTGCTAGACATACATATATTACACATTATTGTCCATGTCAGTCTCTTCATCACACTTGTTGTCCTCTGGCAAGTCCTTGTCTGATCATGCTTCACTGGACACCCTGATGTTGTTTCTACAAGTTGTCAGGTCACATTTGTAGGTCTGTGCAGAGAAGTACAGTCCTGTTCGGTGTTTCTGTTATAGTTTTTGCTTTGATACATGGTACGCAGTCAAGGGAAAACTTACAGTCATTTTCCTTCAGACTGCCTTTATCTGAAAGCAAAATCATGATGATTTATTTAGTATTTTTGCTTGTGAATCAGATTGCCCATGGTTGATGGAAGAAGATAATATACCAGTAAGATCCATGAGGTCGTATGCAGTGGTTACGTATACTGGTCAAGAGAGACACTTATGCCTGTCTCTTTGATTATGTGCATTGCAGTTCCTGCTGACTATCCTAACAAAATTCTTAAGAGTATTCAGAAGTTTCAGTGGTAACCAACATATTGCTGAAAGCTTTGATCTTGCCAAGATGTCAAATGACATTAAGGTATCTTAACTATTAAAACACAAGTACCTGGAGGAACATATCCAAGTCCTTTTAGTTTTTGATTAATAAAGTTTGCTAGGGCATGTGAGGATTAATCTTGGTCCTGATGCAGTTTTCCACAGTTTCCTTAAGGAGGTAATTCTCAGTTATAATTATGTACTAAGTACCAGCATATTAACGTTCAGTGAACTGACAATCAGTAAGTGGCAAGAGTGGAATTTGTATCCAAGTTTATTGCTTCTTGTTCAATAAATACGAGTTATTCTTCAATTATGACTTATTTTTGGATAGAGGAATACATGCCTGTAAGAACTTTAGTAGAACTTGAAACAGAATGAGTTCACAGCTTGATTAGGATATTGATTTCCAGACTTGAGAGAGACAAAAATCAGTAACCTTTCTACTCCTATCAAGGTTACCAAAGTGGCACTCAAATCCTCAGTAGATCTTGCTATTAGAGGCAGATTTTCAAAGGTTCTTAACTCAGCTTCTAACTTAGTGCTTGCTATTTTAAACCTGCAGTATGCCCAGGCAAACTAAGCTAATAGTGGATATTTAGAAACTTGTGACAGCTTCCACAAGACCTGTTCTTCTGAGAAGAGACAGCCAATTTTGACGCTAACTTCTCCTGCTTGCACTTATGCTTTTTGGACAACCTTTTAATTAAAATCTTTGGAGCGTTCAAGGAGACACTGATCTCATTTGGCACTTCTCATTTAGAACTCACCCTGTTGTGGGTTGCCGTGGTGTATTTCAACCTCAGACTCAGATCAGCATCTAACAAGTTCCTCCTCTGTAGTTTCTTCAGGTGTCTTGGACTGGCTGCCCTGGGACTTTTGGAACGCACATTCTGACATGAAACACATCTCTTTGAAACACGCCGGGTTCTGTTTAGTATGGTAGTGGGAAATAAAATCCATGCTGCTACTTTTTACATCATGATTTTTGGCTGGTTTTTTAATGCTCCTTCTGGCTTCTTTTGTGCTGTGCAGTTTAACAGCATCTGCAGCAGAGGAGAAAGCATGCAGCTGCTTTCATGGAGTCTGTCTAAAAGTTGAAGAGAAATATACCTGGGTGACTAGGAAGACCGTGTAATAGCGGTGTGGGCTGCAATAGTCTCACCTCAGTGTCCGTCTTTTTTTGTAATGAAGCAATTCGAGTTTATCTTTAGAAACTTTGGCTTCACATGAAATGTTACAAAGAACATTTGGCTAGAGAAGCCGCATTGAGCATCCTTAGACCAGGCCTCCCAACACTTCTGACTGCAGAAGTGCAATACGTAACACACACAATTCATCTCAGTTACAGTCGAGAAAACTTTGTAAGACTTGGATGTACATGGTAACTGAGAATTTTTCCATGAAAATGTAAAAATGTGTGTTTTATGTATCCATGTTCTACGGTGGTGCAAGGCATGTTTAAAGTTCTTTTTCAGGAAACTGATCTGCTTTATTGTTTGATAAATTAGAAGTTTCGTTTTGCTGAAGCCACCGTTTTTTCATATGTGCTATCTTAAGCTAATATTATATTCCCTGGAACATTAGATTCTGAGTACAGGATATAATTACAAAGACATTCATTTGGATTTAACAAGTTACTGTCAATACACTTTCTGTTGCTCTTTAGGAAAGAAAAAAAAGAGATGTATTCGCAGTTACAGTTCTAAAATTCAGATGAATTAATACAGTTTTACAAGTTTAACTAAGAAGAACTACTGTGATTATCTTGGGTGAATGCTGATTTTTCTATTAAGAGAATTTTCTGGATAAGGACAGAAAGTACTCAAAGGTCATGATGGATTAAGTCTCAGGAATCTAAACTAAGAAACTTACATTTGACTTTGTTAATCACAGCACCAAGGAGTTTTCTTTACGACAATCCACTTACTGGGTGTTTATAGATTGCAGATTATGATATGGTGTACTAAATATGCCACTTGCCATCAGACAGAGGTTCCTAATTATGAAAAACTGAAGCTTGCAAGAGACTGATATGAAAGATATATTAGTACTGCTGTGGGAATGAAGAGATAACATCAGTAAATGCATATATCAGACAAAAGTAACGTATTTTAGTTGGAATATGGTTGTTTTTTGGAGAGGGATGTAATGCTGCAATTAAGGAAGTGGAGGGGGGGAAGAGTACAGCTGTTCAGCCTAAGTGGCACACCTTCCTGGGAGAATATTCCTCCTTAGTAAGACAACACTGTTTTACAAGATTAGACATTTTGGCAACACTTTATATTTAGAGTCTTAAATACTAAGTTCTTGGTATTATTAATTAGATTTAAATTAAAACTGATAATTTTAGGTGTTCCTCTTTGTATGTTGTTTCGGTTCCTGTAAAGCTATTTTGAAAATAAATGTGAGTGTGTAGATATGTTTTCATGTATGTATAAATAATAAATACACACTGAAATCAAGTATTAACACCATCAACTTTTAAAAGTCTGACTTTACATCCATTATTAAACTTGTAGATAAATCATGTTGTAAATGTAGACAGCTGTTTTCACCTGGAGCACATTCCCTTTCACTTCCCCAGGCTTGTTAGCTGGGGCATAGTGCCATGTCAATGCAGTTGTACTGCTTTCAGTGTCAGGCAGGGTGTGCATACACCACTCTTCTGGAGGCATTAAATATGGACTGCAGGAACACTGAAGTTGGCTTCTGTAGCAAAACTTTTTACAAGTTCATTGCCAGTCCACTTGGAACCAAGCTGGCCAAAAGGCCTAAGTTATATTTATACTGTGCTCCCTGATGTTACTGATAAATATTATCAGTTACAAAAAAAATACTCACTTTGTCAGAGTCTTGTGTTACCCCAGCTAAGTTGCTTCAAAATCTGAGCTAGTTGAGTGTGATTGAAGGAAGCATTTTTTTCAGTTGAAAGTATATATATAAATTTATTAAGGAGAAAATGGCTTTCTGTCTTCTGTATCACTTTGCTTTCTTTGGCACGTGAAGATTTTAATCCTATCCTTTGGCCTTGTGTTCAGAAACTTTCTTCACCCA
>NW_009233889.1:51961-92278 GCF_000690835.1 Fulmarus glacialis | reverse complement strand
TCCTACTTTAACGAGAATACTTAACTCCATTCAGAACAGTTTCTTGAGTCTGACATTTTTCCTTTCTGCCACCTTCTCAGCAGTACCTGCCTGGTATTTATTACTTCTTTAGGAGCTCTACTGTCTTCACTGGTTGATTTCATGATGGCAGAGGTATAATAAATACTTTTTCCTCAATTTTTAAGGATCTTCTGTTGTCAATTTTTGGAGAATTGAATAGTTCCATTCTGTGGTGGTTTGTTTTTGGGGTTTTGTTTGTTTGGTTTTTAGCAACATTTAATCTTTAATAGAAGTGAAAACATATTAGGATTTCAGTGAACTTTCTAACCAGGAAAATCACAAGTTAGGGTAGATTGGTTAGAATTTTTTGGCAACAAATATTTAATTTTCAAAATTCAGAGTTGCTGTAATCATTGCATAAACAAAATATTTCTTAATACTTTTTTTTTTCTTCAGCAAAAAAACCTTCCAGAAAATGTGTATTTAAATTTTGAAAATTTAAGAATGTGTGATCTTTCCTAAAAAGAGATATTAGTAGAATGTAATATGGGTGGCCCCGATTTTGCAGTTCAGCAGACCTTGTGCTGGTTATTTTTTCCCCACATTGTGTCTGGATGCTGTTAATTGCAGAAGAGCCTTAAAACCCAAGTTTTTCTGAATTACATGCCAACAATATTGCAGACAATACACACTCAGGAATTGATACATGTTTCTGTTACTCCGAGTGCCATTAATTAGCTGTCTAAGTATTTCTTCATTTTTCTGTGACCATTAGGAAAGGATTGGTACTTGGTGCACTTATCACTTACTGTCACAGACGTGAATGACAACGTACCTGAATGGGCCATGGAGCCCTTCCCGTTCTTGGCTGTGGTTTCCCCTGAAGCTGTGGGAGGTACTGAAGTATACAAGCTGCTTGCTGTGGATGCAGATGAAGGGATCCATGGAGCTGTAGAATATTTTCTCTTGGAAGGTAACCCTCTCATTCCTTATGTATTAGTCTTCACTATTGTGACTTTTTTGTCTTGTATCCTCAGTTTTGTTAGTGAAAGATCTTCTCTTCCTCCTGCAAAAGGTTCATAAGCCTTCAGCTCTGTGTATGAGAAAAATCAACTTTTATTGAGGGTGCAGAAAGATTTGCCAGATTTGAGGTGTGTTCTCCCTGCAAAGTTGGGTTCCTGTCCGGGTTGCCCCCCAAGGGCTGATGGGGGCTGGAGGAGTCAGTTCTCCTCAGGGCTTTGGCAAGGGGGTGGCAATGGCAGCAGTAGTCAGCACCCCTCTGCGCGTCTGCCTGTTTATGAGATAGAGCAGTATGTGGAGCACAGTTTGTTGGGCGGAGAGATTAATGTTTCTTCTCCTTTGTGGGAGTTGTGCTTCTGGTTCATTTCTAACAAATTTTTAAGGCTCTGGATGGTGCCTTAGCTTTGCAAAGCTAGTACAGACTCATTAATAATTTTCTTTGTGGGGCTCTTGAAAGAAACTTCAGTAATAGTTAAAAACTGTCTAAGCAGAAGCAGAGTAGCAATACCACTCCAAAGGTGAATTTGTTCCTCTTAGCCAGGACTCTAGCAGGGTATTTTCTGGTAAGGGGTATTTAGGGTCAAACAAAAGCAAAGTATTGGAAGATAAAGAAGAGTGATAATTGTCCAGAGAAGTAAAATGCAACTTAGAAATGTAATCATGAATGTAATTACTGATTTCTAAGTTCTAAACAAACTTTTGAATTTTTGTGTGCATGCTGATTCTAAGCCAAAACCAATTGATACCGTATTCTTCTCTTAATTTTAATAAAGTAAAAATGTTCTTGCTGACAACAATTTGTGGATCTGTTCTTTTTAGGTGGTGAAGACAGATTTGAAGTTGAGAAGGACACTGGCTGGGTTAAAACGACAGGTTTGCCATTGGTGAGGGACAAGGAGTATTTACTGACTGTACTAGCAGCAGATAAAATTGGAAGCAGAGGGTCTCCAGCCTCTGTTTCTGTAATTGCTGGATTTCGACCACCACAGTTCACCAACGTATCATACTTTGTTTATGTTCCTGAAAGTACGCCGCAAGGAAAATCGTAAGTAACAGTTAAAAATAATGCAGTGAGATTGTGTTCCTAGTTTAACTTCTGTTTGATCTCCCCAAAGCTTCAGTATTGTTTGTGCATCATAAATGGATACTGTGAGTAGCAATTCAGATATCTTAATAGAACTGATCAAGATACAGTTTGATTGATGTATTTTTAGTCACCCTTTTATACAGAAAAGTGGTATTGAATAATTATGGTTTCTTTCTTTTTTAAATGATATGGAAAGTATTAGCAGATGTTGATTGTGTCTTAATTTTCAAATAAAATGCAGAATACAAATTAGAACTGTTACATCATGAAGAAAGATAACCTGGTGCGAAAGAATATATTAATTTTATGTGTCAAATTTGGAGAAGCGCTTTCTCCATCAAGTGAAAACCAGAAAAAACAAAAGACTCTTTGCATCTTCATCAGTCAGGGTGACAAACTGAGCAAAAATGAAGATGCCACAAAACTCGTTGTTTTATTTTTCCATCCTTTGTCTAACCATGTGGATCTAAATATCACAGAAAATGTTAGTAACATAGGTCCACCTGAATACTCAGTTCCGTTTGTCCCAAACTGTTTTGTTTTTAGGGCAAACATTTCCTCTTCCGGTTGAATTGAGAATACTTTTGTTCAGTAAACGTCTTCCTTGTGTGGCCATTCAACTGTTATTATATTATCTTTAGTATTGTATTTTACTGTTCAATCTACAACATTCAGTTTTACAGTGTCTAAATAACCAAGGTGTGTTAAGATAAAAAAAAAATTAGCAACTGTTAATAGTAGATAACAAGGTGTTTCTTTAAAGCTGCAATAAACTTAAATAGCACAGGCATAAAAGAAATGGAAGAACTGTGAAATGCTACAATACCTAACAGGTACCTGCCATCCTGGGTTCAATAATGTTTAGGATTAAAAATAATGAAATTCTTTATGACTTTTTTGTTACTGTTTAAGAACAGGTTTGCACACCTAAGATGTTAGTAGATTAGTTTGTCAAATTACTTGGTAATATCCAAAAGGAATAAAGTATTTAATGCAGTTATTATTACGTCAGAAGAGGTTTGAATATACACAGTGCCCAGTGAAAGTGGTTTCCTGTTGCATGTTGACCAGAAATAGTAATGAAAATCTGTGTAAAATCCTAAAGTTCTGATATTTAAATTGGACCAATTACACAAGTACACAGGAAAACAGAGTTGCTGTCATGCACAGGATTTCTGGGTTTAGGATTTCACAATTGTAGGCTGATTTAAGACTGCTGCTGAGCAGAGGAGCATTACCAAATCTTTCTCTTCCTTTGGTCTGCCACTAGTGCTAATATGCTAGCTGCATGGGCAGGCTGATCAGATTAAAGACAAAGCCAAAAAAAGAAAAAAAAGCTTTCAGCTGGGTTGTTAAATGTGCTCGCAGCATGGCCCTGTGATTTTTAGTGCTGACAGGAGAGGAGAGGTGGCATGAACATGCAGCCAAGGTAGGGAGTTTAGAAGGAGGGCAAAATAATTCCTGTTGGCAGGAACATGGTCGTGTGCTGGCTGACACTGTGAGACCACATCACAGGAAAATACAGAAAAAGACTGAAGTGAGATAATGACCTACAGCAACCTTTTCCATTGTTTCAGTAGTGCACCTGAAGGAAGTGAGAAGACAGCAGCATGGAAATACAACAGGGAAAAAGATGTTCAGACAAACTGAATTTTGTCTTTTTGATTGTAGTTGTCACATGTTGGTGGGTTCTACTGGGAGATGGAATTCTTTTTCCTAAGAAACCTGAATGATAAGGCAACAAACACTTGAGGAATTGGTATTCTGTTTTAAACCCTTTAAAAATATTTATTTTTTAATTTCTTCTTTTACTTCATACTGCAAGTGTTTTTCCCACTTGAAGACTTTAAACACATTGGACTTCAGTAGAAAGAAGATAGTGCCAGACAAGAGCTAAAAACATATGTCCTGTATAACCTGTAGCATGCACGCTGTTAGTGACTGGCTTTTATCCTTTTGCAGTTACCTGTTGAAACTTTAGGATGGTATGACTGCAGCAGCAAGCTACCATGCTGTTATTAAAATGACTCTTTTGCATCTTGCTTTATCTTTTAGTTTCCTGCCTGAAAACCATCACTACTGTAGAAGAAAGTTAGCTAGGCAAATTCAGTTGCAGCAAAAATGAAATCCTCTGTTCCTGTGTTTCTAATCCTTACTGTGCTCTGCTTTCAAGAATCCTATCTTTATCTGTTTAACCTCAAGATGATAAAACTACTGTATAACAAAATATTTGAATTTGGTGTTTAGGTACAGCTATCACTAACTTCAGTGAGTATTGCTCTGATCAGACCTACAGGATTGCACCATCATTTCTGATAAGTATCATTTTTTCATATTTTTCAGTATGTTGTATTAAGTGCTTAAGATTCCTTTTTTTTTTTTTTTTTTTAAATGCAGCTTTCTTACAATCACTGCTGTATCATATCAAAAGAAATCCCTGAGCTACAGTTTACTTACTAATCCTAGTGGTCTATTCAGTATTGATCGGGCAACAGGAGATATCAGTTTAACTCGGAGTGTGGATTATGAGAGTGACCAACACCAGTATCTTCTTTTGGTCAGAGCAGAGGAAAATGAGGAACAGTTCAGTAGTGCAGCTGAGGTAGGTGTTCATTTCTGGCAGTCTGTATGTATTTCCATTTTCTTTCAGCCTTTCCAGATTTCTGTACAGAATCACTAGGCAATCTCATTTCCCCAGCTCATGCTGTCTTTTCTACTGTCCATTTTAAAGGTCTTTTTGTCTATGGGTAGATGTTGAGGGCTGGTTTAGGTACTTTTAGAGTTCACTCTTGCAGATGCTGAAAAGGCGATTTCTGATGGATCAATATGCCATCCCATCATAGGTCCTAGGCCTTATCTGGGAAGATACGGAAATGGATGCGGCCGAGCCAGACATGAGGTTTTGTCTTACTCTAAACCTTCATAAAGTATGATGTATATTTGAGATTATTCCAATTTAAAAAAAGGCAGAACAGAAAATGATTTGTTTCATATCAAGAACACGAAGTGAACTTGTAAAGAGAGAAAATAATAAAAACTCACAGATATTAAAAGATGATGGTTCATGGTGTTTTAGAAAGCTTTTCGACAGCAAAAATATTTCTAAATATAGTTGTTTGAATTCAAGGATTCACTGAGCTAGGGAATACATGCAATATAACAGGTTTTTCCTGTTGCAGGAAATAAGATGTACACTATAGAGGGAACAGGAGGCAGAATTATTAGGAACAAGTGTGAGGACACAGAGAGACAGTGAAAACAGTATGTCAATGTGACAGTGGCTGTAGCACACCAGAGACTGATAATTGCTATTGACCCTTTTATGTACTGCAAGATGAAGAGTGGTAGAATATGACTTGGAAGAGGATTATGAGAAGATTTTACAAATACATTTAGCCTCAATGTAGTTTAACTTGTACCTGCTTTACACTGATGCAACCTCAATAGTTAAAAGAGAGCAACTCCCAGTTTATACAAACCTATGTAAGGGTAGGTGGAGTATGTGTCTACCAGTTGCACTGTGATGCAGAATACCTCAACGAACTTCAGACAGTCTGAACTGTAGCAGTATGAACCACCATAAAGGCTAATTTAACACACTCTTTACTGTTTGGATTGTAAACAATGCAACTGTGGACTGATATTTGACATAGGAATAAGAAAACATTTTTAAACATGCTAGAAGCAGAATTGTATTTCTTACTTGTTTTACATAATCAGTTCCATTTACGTCTGATTTACGCTGCTGTAATTGAATTCAGAACTTCGAGAGTTATACTGCTAAAATATAACATGCTTGGTAGTAGAATTTTTAGTGTTACAAATCACAGAAGTGTTGGACGATAAGATAATGGAAAAAGGATGCTTGGAAAGCAGACAGTCCATTTTCCTGTAAATTATTAATAGGGAATAATCAATGGAGATGAAGTGTGAGTGGAAAATGTTGCTGCAAGGGACTGGGACTTGGCAATTCCTAGTATTTTGGAATCTAATATTTCAATGGTTCGCAGCAGGAAAAGAGCAATCCAAGAAAAATGGCTTATCCTATGTGCTATAGCTTCTGAAGACCTCAAGGATGTTTTTGGGAAATGCTTCCATCCAATATTTCTAGAGCAATGAAGTTGTTGCCTTGATTCACTTTGCTGTTTAACATTCCCCTCTTCTCCATTAAGGTTTGGGTTGTAATCACAGATGTGAATGATTGTGCCCCTGAATTTCATCAGTCGATTTACAGCAAAGTTGGTGTTCCTGAAACAGTTACTATGACAACTCTGCTTCTACAAGGTTAGTACTTCTAAAATGATTTGTTACATTCAGTATAAGTATTTTTTTTTTCCTCCCACTAATTAGAATTCCGTTCAGAAGGCAAAATTACCCGCCCCAACATGGCTAGTTGCACCTCTCTGAAGGCAAATGGCACCTTGTAGAATTGGGTCATAATTATTTACTACTGCCACAGCCCAAACAATTTTGGGGGATGGGAGACAAAGGAAACAAATCTTCTTTGTAGGATTTTGAAGTATCATGACCTCAGTTGTGGTTGGTATTATAGCAGCAGGCTTATAGTAGCAATCTTGCAACATTTCTTTTTTTGAAGGAACAGAGTGATGTTGGATCAGAAATTATGGACACATCAGCTCACCTTCTCTGCCTGTCTTTAAGAGTCCTGTGTGGGCTTGCTGTAGAGAATACTGCTCTTTTGCGTTAAAAGCCTCTTGTATGCCTTTGACTGTTTTATGTGAGGCTTTGTTTAGATGCTTGCGAAAAAGACTTTGCTTCTTCCCAATGTAACCAATAACTTAAGCTTTAAATGATGCTGCTCTGTAAATTATGTAAATTTTGATTTTGTAAACTGCAAAAATCTTATATTGAAAATGTTTATAAAGAAATGAGCAGGTCCTGGCAATAAAACAAATTTATGTCAACTAAGCAGTTGTAGAAGGGCCTTATATTAGTCTTTAACCCTTACGTAAGCTTTTTCTAAATCTTGAGGAGAAAAAGGAAATTAAACTACAGGAAAATTGCTGTTCCCTAGTAAATAGGATTTTATAACCTCCTACTGTTCTACTTAGTGATTTATCCTGTACTAATGGTAGTCTGTCAGTTACTATTCTGGTAACTGCACTTTTAGCATAGGGTTTTGTAGGTTGTGGGTAGGATCTGACAAACACATAACTTGCATCAGTTGAATAATGTATGTAAATATTTAAGCTTTAATCACATGAGGTGTGATCTGTCCGAGTGATCTTAAGTCAGCAGGATAGATCAGGTGGACATGAGAATACATGTCTCTGTGTGGGAATATGTTCTTGGTAGTACAGGGTCTTTAAATCCAGCAGACAAAGGCAAGATCTACTGGCTGAATTCAACCAGGGACTTAACTTTTTTTTTTTAAAAAATCAACTTATTTTCAAGTAAGGGTTAGTTCAAGAAAAAGAACAGGGGATAGCAGAGTTCTATAAATTGTGTCAAGCACCACATGCCAAAGCAAATGCTGTTACGGTTTTATACTACATACTAATTCTTTTGTTAAAGTACTTAACATACCAATTCACAAACTTTGATCTGCACAATGTCTTTCTCTTCTCTTTTAATAGTGACAGCCACTGACTGCGATTCAAAAGAGAATGCTGAATTACTATATTATGCTTTGAGTCAAGACTTCAGTATTTCTTCTCATGGTACTATTTTTCCAGCAACACGGTTGGATTATGAGCGACCTAACCATCTTTATGAGTTCATAATTATGGCTGTAGATAACGGGGAAGAGCCGAAGACTGGGACAGCAACTGTTAGGATCCATGTTTCAAATGTGAATGATGAAGCGCCTGAGTTTTCCCAGACAATGTAAACACATATTCTTAAAACTCTGTTATCTTTGTCTTTTACTGTTGCTTTTTATATTTTGGTTGAAAGGCTGATCATTACAGGATGGTGACTGGCTTTGGTTCAGTCAAATCTGAGAGTTGGACTGACAAATGCAGGATGATCCTTTGACTCTGAGACTCTCTTACTAGCAGTTTAAAAAAAAAAAAAAGGCAGGTTTAAGTTTGGTTCTTAATTTTAAGGTTTAGGCATACTTTCAATGTGTAGTAGGACTTGTGTATCTGTGTATCTAGCTAGATAGAGGTTGTATATAGACAGTTTCTTTTGACAGATCTTGCACTTATGTTTTTTCCAATATGTACTGAAAGAGGTGGTGCAGTAATTTCAGATTATACATTTCAAGAGGACCCCTCCACTACCAAAGGGAAATCAAGCAGAAAAAGCAGGCAACTCAGTGTTGTCCTCAGCCCTCATCCAGAGTACGTAGTGGAATTTTGCCTTTTAATTAGGCAATTTAAGTTTAGACAGAGTCAACAGTCTGCATCCCCCGTTTATAATTGTTAAAGAAAAATGCTTAGATGACAGAATCCTATATGATCACTGAATTATAAAAACCACAAGATAAATGTCGATCAGTGGAATTCATTTAATTTCACTTAGTCCCATGCCGTACAAACTGTACTTTTTTTTTCTTTTTTTTTCTTCTAAAGCATCAGTAAGCATTTTTCTTCCACAGTTGAGGCTCTGAAGCAATGTCAAAAGTATATAAACTTGCATTCACGTTAGAGGCTTAGTAATGGAATTCCCAGTCAGCTTCTGCATCAGCTTTCTACTCTTAAAAGTAGAAGTTGCTCAGAACAAAACCCAGGCAGCGATTTCAGTGATTAAGCTTGTGGTTTAGCTGAACAAAACATCAAAGCTTTCTGACGGTCCTTATTTTATGTAAAGGTAACCTCTGGCTTCAAAATCTTGTGCCTTCCTTTCTTTCCTAAACATTGCTTAGGAGATATGGCTTGGAAAAGTTGATCTTTTGTAAATTCTTATTGGATCTCTATGCATTTTCAAATACTAAACCAGATTAAGTTTCTCACTTTTCAGATGATGCCTATTGTTTATTTATTTATTTGTTTTAATATTCAGGGTCACCGAATATTTATCGGTAGCTGTTAGTCTTGTTCATAATCTGTTCCAATTTTTTAATCAGAAATGAGTCATAGTATTAAAGATGATGTAAACATCTCTCAAAATTGGAAGTTTAAAAAAAACCCCTGCCAGCTCTTATAATTAAAGTTTACTGAAGAATATGATTGAAATGAACATTATTTTAAATTACCAAACATTCACAAGAAGCTTTTCTGTCCCTATGCAATAGCAGGGAAACTGCTATTGTATATATGTGTAGATTGGCATTGAAATTGAATTCAGCTCCTGGAATTCAAATTATCTCAAGTTTTTGTTTAACGAGGTTAACCAGGCTTTGATTTTGCTTTATCTTTCCTGTTATGAAAAAAATCTTGAACCCAAAGGTGACTTTCAGACAGAACTTAATTGAAGTATTCTGTGAACACCCGTAAATTAGGTCCTGTTGAGAGACTAGTTGGCAATTAATGTTATGCTCTGTGGCAGGCTAATACAAATCAGGATGATGATGTTGTCCTTCTAGCCCTTTGTTTAAATAGATTTACAGTCCAGTAAAAACTTATAATTCCTTGCCACGAGCTTTCTTTCATCACGGTTATTCTTTATCTCAGTTACGAAATGCTTAAGGCTATCACTCTTTCATTTTGTCAGTTTTTACTTTCTCCTTTTTAAGAGATGTCTTCTGATTGCTTGAACTCTTCTGCCCCTTTATTTCATGTTCAAGATTATCAAAATTATTGTTCATTTGCTTTCCAGATACAGAGTTAAGACAGTGTCCTGAGGGTTGTGACTGAGCTAAACCAGAATAATTTACTTCTCTTACTTCATTGTATACTAAATTGGGGGAAGGAAAAAAGCTGTTTCTATGAAGGTTTTGATGAAAACACACATTTCTAGACAACAAAAGCTAAGAGAGAGGTTTTCTGTGCATGCATTTTCTTTTTCTTTGGATTTTTTCCTATTCTCAGCATATGGAGAGTGGGTCCATAAGCACTCTGAACCCAGTGGTACATATGTATTTTATCTAAATTGTTGGATACAGCCAGCTGTAGTTCATTCTTATGCTTTGGAATATCTACTATGGACAGGTCTGTAGTATGCTTAGTCTGGCCTATGCTCAATCCAGTCAGATAAAATAATAAATATTTGGGACTTTGCTAAAGCAGGGGGCTTTTCTACTCCAGAGAGCTTTAAGCTTAGGCTGATAATGCCTCTTAAGAGCTTACAATGTCAGTGATGTGTCTGGACTTGAGAAGAGATTTTTGTAAAACTGACATTATGCGCATATCCTCCAGATCTGATTCTCATCTTAGTCATGCTGTGCAAAGACTATACTGAAAGCATTTTGAGATCTTGTGTCAGAAAGTGTGCTATAAACAAGCAATGCTTTAACTTAGCAAATATTTGCTTTGATTCTGTGAAGCATGCAACTCATTTTTTTAAATTAAAAAAAAAAAGTGAGTTCTGCATTTAGCCCAAGTCTTGTTGGGAAGCTAAGCTTCAAAGCTTTAGTACTGCTGAAAGTTTACAATGGAAATCTTATGGGAGGTAACAGCAGAAAGACCTGAATGGTTGGATAGATCATCAATATTATCATTTCACTTGTTAACAAAGAAACATCTTATCGGTGTAATTGTATTAATAAATTACAAATCTCTGCAATACCCTTTGTACAGGTAGTCAGTAGGCATTGTAAAGCATAGTTCTGTATATATTATTTCCTGTCTAAATTCATAAATGTGTTGTCATAATTTCTTTTAACAGCTACAGGAGTTTTGTTTCTGAAGATGCAGGCCCAAACACACTGATTGCTACAGTTAATGCTGTTGACCCTGATGGAGATGGTGTGACATATGATATTCAGTCTGGGAATCAAAAAGGAAACTTTGTTATTGACCCGAAGAAGGGTAATAATATATTAGCTCTTTGCTGCTGCAGGCATAATGTTGATTCTGATGTGATGCAGCTTGAATTTGGTCTTCATTAGGTAGCAATTATAAAAACTGAATAGCGTATGCTATTTTTGAAGCTCATACTAACCTAATTAAAAAAAGCGCAGGAAAAAGATGCAGTTGTTCTAGACTCTCTTATAATGTCCAAAAAATTCTATCATTTTCCTAAAAGCTTTGTATTACCTATCTTGTTCATTGTTTGTTTTCAGTCAGTAACTTAATAGAGAGCATTATTATGGATAACAGGTAACTTAATAAACAGTAATGTAATAGAGAATGTTATTGTTGATAACAGTGACATTCCAAAATGTTAAACAAGGATTTGAATAACATTTAGTCTAGGAGACTAGTTTGAAAGTTGTAGCGAGAAAGGGCTACTCAGCAGGGTAAGGGGAAATAGGAGTCAAGGATGACAGCAAGAAGGGGGGGCAGGGACCACACAGCCACAGAGCAAGAAGAGCAGAGCAGGTCCCATGATATAAACCTGGTTCATCCAACAGTCCAGTGGTCACCAGACAGATTTGCAGTGATGAGGCGTGTCTCAGGTCAAGCTGGGAAGCCAAGTCAGCGAGGCAGTGTCAGGGTCAGCAATATACGCGGCCAGGTACAGCACACCCCCAGGGGAGCTCAGGAAAAGACCTGGGCTTAAGTGCAGCACCCAAGACATGGGGCAGAGGCCACAGACAAGGCTTCTGACAACTGTCTGATCCAAGGCTAGCCGGCTGCATGGTGTCAGAGCTGGCCTTGAACATGGGCAGCCTAACTCAGGGAGCAGGAGGAAGAGTTTGCAAGGCCTGTTGGTGCACTCAAAGCTTGACATCTACCTGCTGCGATTAGCCAAAGATACTATCAGTAATCAAACAGCCATGTGAGGAGAAAAACAATAGGATGACAGTTCTGACTAGAGAAGTTTTCTTTGTGCAACTTTTTTTCCCCCGTGCTTATGTCTACGTCCTGATTACGCATGTCCTGATTACGCAGTGAGCAAACACTTCTTAACCAAGTTTCCTTGTGTTGTACTGATACAAAATGATGCGTTTGTAGGCAGAATGAGACTACCACTGTTTTATTTCAATGGAGGCAAAAGTACATAAAATACGAAATCAGTAAGTGTATTTTTCATTTAAGAACAAAATCATTCACGTAAGCAATGTTATTTAGGCAAGAATACTACATGCATGAGAAGAAAAACTGTGTGGAGAATACTTTGCAGTTTAAGTCATTTGTTCTGAAATACCAATTTTTACATCTTTTTAAACTCTTTTCAGCAGTTGCATATTTTTAAAACCCCAAAGGAAAAAATCCCACAACATTGGTGTCCTCATTAAAAAAAAAAAAATTAGAAGAAAACCCACACATCATCTAAGTAGGCTGGCATATCCCTTTAAATTAATAGGATCTATTTGCTGTTCATTGCTTGAAAAAACAAAAGAGGATGTTTTGAGACAGAAACAGGCAACCAAATTGAAATCCCATTGACAGATTGAAGTAACTTAATTAACTTCAGTTAAACTACTTTATATTTAACCTGTTTTGAACTGCAATCAAAATCTGAACTTAAATTTTTCAAAGCACAAGCATTGAATATATAGGAAGGAGAAAGCTGCCCTAAGTTATTCCTTCTCTTTATTTCATAGAGTTCACTTAGCATGAAATTTTAATTTCAATGCAAATCATATTTTTGCAATATTAATGTTAGATTCTGAAATGTTCCCAAAAACATGGTCTGCAGATAACTTGCAGGTGTTGAAGCGTGATCCTGAATTTATTGAGAGCTCCTTTTATCCTTTCTGGCTTAAAAATAGAGTTGTAGGTTCCAAGAGTTAAATTTCTAAAGATACTTTGGCACCTAAAGAGGAACGATGGTTTTAAAAGTGGCTAATTGCCACAAGGGTAGTATATCTGATGCTTCTGAAAATCTTTATTGTAAGTGCTCAAAGAATCTTAACATTTGATTGATAGCATCTCTTAGGATCAGCTCCATAGTTTTAATATAGATAATCATGTATATGTACTTTTATACATTTTTACCAATTAATTTTTATAGTGTCTGAAACGTAATTTTGGAAACATTAGCATTTTTTTTTCCAAAACACTTTTGGGCTTTCGTTGCTTAATAAACCAGTAAAGGTTTATACAGTGGCTTGCAGCGGCTTCTTTTCAGAAGTCATGTCAGGGGAATAGTCTGTACCCCCTTGTCACAGAAATGCAAAGGTAAAATGGAAATGTGTCAAAAATAAGTGCTGCAGCTAAAGCAATACATTTGCAAGCAAATTGAGTGACACTGTTGCTGTGACAATACTCTGTTGTAATGACAATTGCTATTATGCCTGATGAATAATAGAGGTGATTGATGGATGATGGAGCAAAAGAATGACAGCTTCTTACTGCATGGTCTCAGATAGCTGTAGACTTTTGCTTTTGTAGCACATCTTTTATACATCTTTCTCTGACAGTGCCTTTATGTCCCATCCAGCAGGGTGTATCACTGGGAGAGTAGCAAAATACAGGTTTCTGAGGATATGACTATATAGCTAAATGCTGCTATGATTGTGCTGCAGGAAGGTAAACTTGTACTAGTTTCAGTTGAGCTAGCATAGGTAGCTACAGCTGTAGACAGGGTGACACATGCTTCATTGCAATAATGATACAGGAACATATCCAGGCTTGCTGGATGTGATGCATATACATGCATCAATGTTTTTCTGGATTTTTTGTTTTGGTTTGGTTTTTTTCTGCAGCAGATAGACTAAAGCTAATATGTGCAGGTCAGCTGAGTTTTAGCTGTTGTCTCATTTAGCTCTGTAGACATACCTGCAGACAAACAAACCTGTTGTGCTGTCTTAATTTTGTTTTAATATCAGGCTGCAGTAAAAATACCATAGTTAAATTAAACTCTAGCAGCCTTGTGGTTTATTGGTGAATGGGTAAACCAGAATGGTTTGTTGTTGTGCTTACTAGTGAGAAGAATAACAGTAATTGGTTAATGTAGTGAAAAAATGAAAAACCTTTGTTGTTTTTACAGGGCTAGTTAGACTTCGTTCAAGTCGGTTTCCTAAGCTGCAGGGGACAGAATATGTGCTTAATGTCACAGCAACTGATGATAACGCTTCTGGAGGGCCCCATTCTCTTACAAGTACTGCCCAGGTTGTTGTGAAAATTGATGATGTCAACAATAACAAACCTGTCTTTCAGAAGGTAAATATATGAGGCTTGGTCATTTGTATTAGACTGTGTGGTAAATGTTTAAGACTCTGTTGTCACTGCAATTGATGCAGCAGATGAGCTATTCAGTAAGTGGTCCGCTTTCGTCTCTCTCTGAGTCTGATGCTGCTGTCTTCTCCATCTTTTCCATCACTTTCCTAAGTCTTACAGGGTTTGTTCTCCTCTTGTGGCAGAACAGCTCCTGTGAGCACTGTCTCTTCCCTGAACCATATCTCATCTCTGGCGTTTTAGAAGATAAGGTTGAGTATATAACTTTTGGAGGTTCAGTGTGACATATGTAATGAGGAATTGATAGGTATAGCTATCTATGCAGTGGACTTGTTCCAAAATATTCCAAAATACCTCTCTAAATTACATAGGCTTCTTCTGATGATTGTATGTCTGGAACTGATGAAAGAGAGAAGAATGAAAGTGGTTTAGCTTAATTTATAAAGTACTGAAAAAAAACAAAATGCTTGAATATGTTTTCAGAATGTTAATTCTGATCTGTTGTCTAAAAATTTCAAGTTTGATGCTGATGGCTAAAATGTTGATGGGCAATGTTGCATAGTTTGAAAAGTCAGTGACTATTAATGTCAGTCTTGGAAATTCTCAGTAATCTGTCCTTGACAAAGTTACTTTGTGTAGAAATCCCTTTTTGACCAAAGCAATTCTGTGGTTTGGGCAAGTGTATGCCCTCTTTTTCATAAGACTTTTTGCTAATATAGAAAAATATTAGCATCTGGAAGTACATGCAACTGTAACTTTTTCTCCAAATTATTTTCACTAGTTGGACATGCTCAGTGGCCTCATGTTGTGGGTTGTTTGTATAACCACAAAAGAGCAAGTGAAGTCTGTAAATTAATCATGGTACAGATAAAACATTAACATCAGTTCATGTGAATGGAAGTGTAGCTAAATCTTCTTTTTTTTTTTTTTCCTCTAGTATGTCTTTAAATCAAATGGCATGGTAAGTCCTTGTTTGTTTTTTTTTTTTTCTTTTTTTTCCTCCCTTCTCTTAGTGTCAGTATTATCGGGAACATGCTTCTGTATTGGAAAACCAGCCTTCAGGGACAGTTGTACTGCAGGTTGAAGCCACTGATGCTGATGAAGGAGCCAATGGTATAGTGAAATATGGCTTGATGCACAGAGGTGGTGTCCTACCAGCATTTAGCATTCATCCTGACACAGGTAAAGCGAATATCAGAACTGATGCTGGCATATAGAAACCACTTCGTTACACTGATGGAAAAAAAGCTTAGATAAAATCATGTGTGCTTTTTCATTGAGTTTTTTGATAGCAAGCAAAATATAAACAGTATTAACTGCATGAACAAATATTCTCCCTTTAGTTTCATACATGTCCATGAACTAGAACTGATGTTTTCCCTGAAATGTGGAAGTTCTGCTGTGTGAAATAACTTCTGTGTTTTTGTAACTAGATTTAAAAAAGCACCATATTTTAAGTGCGCATTATTGACTCTCTGGTATTTAATTTGTTTTCAGGAGTTCTGACAACTGTTCAGGTATTTGATCGAGAAAAACAGAGGGAATATCCTATCACTGTGACAGCAACAGATCAGGCAGCGGAACCACTCATTGGAATATGTCAGATAAATATTATCATCCTGGACCAAAATGACAATGATCCCAGATTTGAAAACACCCACTATGAATGTAATTGAGTGTCATTGGATACAGTTTCGGTGCCCTGAGTGTGAGCTTACCTGATGTCCAAGATTTTTGGGTTTTGTCTTTCCTGGCAGATCTTGTGACCAGCTAGGTGATTGCAGCCAGAGATGCACTTACCTTAATTAATTGCAGAATTGTTATTCTGCGTAATGTGCAATGTAACAAGTACAGTCTTGACTCGTAGGCCTTCCTGAGTGTCATTATGGGAAAATTCCTTGAAACAATAGCCAGTCAGTATCTTTCCTTACCTGAGCATACCAAGTGTCTGTGGTACTACACAGAGATGTGAAAGTTATAATAAGCGTGTGAGTGTGCAGCGCTGAGCACCAACTGTATCCTTTGTTTTCTGATTAATAGATTTTTGTCATAACTTGTGATTACATACTTTTCCTTTTCCCATTTGAATTTAATCATTCTTCATTGTTTGTTGTGTTACCTTTCCTTCTTGGTTCATCCAAAAACCCTGTTTATGAATAAACACCCAGACGCATGTATAAATTAATAAAAAAAAAAAGACTGTTAATTCTCGGTTAGTTACACTATGCGAATCCTAGAAAGTAGTTTCTGACAATGTAGTCCTTTTCTTCTGGTTTTTTTTCAATAAATTAAAATTCCATTTATGTATATTTCATACAGAGCAATTCGTCCCTTAGTAAAAATACAAGACAAAAAAAAAATGTACTATCTTACGAGAAATAAGAATTCCAAGTTATGAATGTGATAATATAAAGTTCAAATGTGATCCATAACTCTGGAGTGATAGCAGCTCTTTAAAATACTCATTTTGATTTTTATGGCCATTGTTCCAAGGAAGATAAAGTTATAGCTTCCATACATTATTACTTTAGTATTTCTTCATTTCCTAGTAAGACGTTCATGGTACTTTAGTGAATTAATGATCAGTTTGAAATATCCTTTCCTTACATTAGATTTCCTAAGAGAGGACACAAGAGTTGGGACCAGCTTTCTTCGTGTTGCAGCCCGTGATGATGACTACAGCTCAAATGCTGCCATTATGTATTCAATAGCAAATGAAGAACCAAATTATTTACAAATTAATCCTACTACAGGCTGGGTGTTTGTGAACCAACCTGTATTTCAGGTATGGTGCTTGCTTTCCTTTTTAAGCTGGCTATCTCAATATATCATAGGAGGGACTGAGGTCATGCGTTTTTCCTTACCTTCATGTTATCGCTTCACATTAAAGGATCAATACATCATGTTTAAATTAAACATGAGTCTAAGGCTTTTAGCTGATGAGTTCATTGACTGTGAATTGCATATAAGCAAGCCCTGCTTTCAGCTGGAAAGCTTACAGTACTGCCTCTGAGAATTTGTTCTTCCCATTTCATTAGCTTTGGCATACTAATACCAAGGACTGGAGAGGTGAGACTGTAAGCAGGTGTAGGACTTCACTATGTTAACAGGCAATGAGTTAAAATACAAACCTGAATGTGAAAGGGTGTGAAATTTTGCTTCTGATACAGATTCCCACCTTGATACATATTAGTCATGGTGGACTAAGCATAGCTGTCCCTCGGGAAGGTGAAGGCATAATGAACAAAATTGTTGCATGTAGTTGCATTTATCTAAAATTTACCAGTTTCAGCCATTTCTGGATACCTACATAAACAGTTTGATATTTTCAGAGTTGTAAAGTAATTTGTGTTGAAATGAAAATATTGTTGTAGATGTCAATCTTTAAATACCTAGTAGATACTTTTAATACTGAAATTTAACTTCTAAGTAACTGAAACACAAAACTTTGGTGGAGGTGTATCCTTTTAATATATTTTCTTTATTGAATCTAAGAACCCTACAGACCTAATAACAAAAACTGTTGATAGGTAAGCTTAAGAACTCAGGGGCTCCACAAAGGGGTTTTTTTTTGGTTTTGTTTTAACTTTGTGTGAAATTTGCTAAGGTTTATTGAGACAAATAGCAACATTTTCCAACAATCTTAAGTAAAGCAATAGTAGAATTTTCAGCAACCTTGCACCTGCTTCATATTCTGAGCTCAGTATTCTGCAGTTGTGGATGTTTTTCTTCTGTGCAAGTTTTTTTAAGTGTGCCTTTAATTTTATGTATTCATTTATTTTGAGGAAGAAAAAAAAAAGCTCGTCAGAGCCCTGATCAAAACCCTCTGTAATGAAACCTTTTTAACTGTTCAGAGGTCATCTATAATTCGAGAGATTATTGCTACAGATGGAGGTAATAGAAGCAGTAAAGTTGAACTTGTGGTAACTATTACCAGTGCAAAAAACCAGCCTCCACAGTGGGAAAGAGAGAGCTATGAAGTTGTTATTCCAGAGAATACTACACGAGATGCATCAATTTTGGTAAGGTTGGGACAGACTTGTTTGTCTGTTTATAGCTCTAAGGCTATAGAGTAACTGAATGTTGCTTATTTGTTTAAATATAGTGAGCTTTTATAACAATTTTGTGTATTGTAGGGACCAATGATCTGATATCAGTTTTCTTTCAGAAATGCTAATGGTAACCAGCATTTTTGCTCTAATTTATATGTGTGCAACCGCTATTTAATTTCCTTCCCATTTGGACAACACTGTAGGTGTTCCAATTTTTTGAATGCTTCTGTGTTAACTGAAGTGATTATTGGGTTTAAAGTACTTAGAGGTGTTCAGTTTGATTGATCGAAATGAGTAATCAGAACAACTTTATGAAGTAACTCCAAAATACATAGTTTTAGGATAAAAGCATGGGTAACCAAACATGTAATGACTGCTGACCTTTGGCTGCAGCTATTTGCGGCCTGGAGATGTATCAGGCAGGGTTAAGTTTTGGTATCAGGAAATACTTGTCCTAGAGTTTTCAGTTGAGAGCTGAAGATGTGGGAGAGTCAATACACAAAAGCTTTTAGAAATGTTGCTGTACTTACAGAAGTGTTGGTTACGCAAACTTTTTGAACTGTGCAGACAATCAAAGCAACTTCTCCCCTTGGTGATCCCCGTGTGACTTATAACCTAGAAGAGGGACTTGTTCCGGAGACCAACATGCCCGTTCGTTTCTACCTGACTCCAAACAGACATGATGGTTCTGCTTCAATCCTGGTAGCTGAGCCACTAGATTATGAAACAACAACGAGCTTTCTACTGAGGGTTCGAGCACAGAACGTTGCTGCAGTTCCTCTGGCAGCATTCGCTACGGTCTATATTAATGTAACAGGTGTGTCAGTTGTTCAGTGATGTTATAGTATAATCATAGTACTTTTTTTTTCTTTTTCTTTAAAGTTTTGTAGTTTTTTGCACTCTTTTTGATGTTTTAGATGTCAATGACAACGTCCCATTCTTCACTTCATCTATTTATGAAGCCTTGGTAACAGAGGGAGCTGGTGTTGGGACATTTGTCGTTCAGGTGTCTGCCACCGACCTTGACCTTGGTCAGAATGGTGAGGTAAGCAAGAAGCGACCTACATCTTCCCTGATGAAAGATATGGAATAACTTCTGTATGAACAATGGCTAAATAGACTAGAAGTCTTCAACCTAGAAAAGGGATGACTAATAGGGAAACATGAGATGAAATAAAGTAGTTAATTACATGTTTCTCTGTCTTTCCATGTGAAAAATGCAACTAAAACTAGTAAGTGTGAGACAAAAAACACAGAAGAAATATTTATACAACCTGTAGTTCAGGTGAAAAACTTGCTATAGAATGCTTCGGTTTGGAAAGGTCTACATAGACCTAAATTGTGATTGGATAAATTAATGGAAGAAAAAATGTGTTGAAAGCTTCTGTGAGTGGTAAATCATTTGAATCCTTACAAAATATGTCAAGTTAAAAGCAAAAGTGGATGTGTTCGTTACTGATTTTAAAAATTGAAAGTAGGTATATCCTTAGGACAAGAGTGCAAGCTAAAGTCAAGTGCATGAAAACATTTATGTAATAGAGACTAGAACATGGTCCATGATACTGAGCAAGTTCAAATTCAGCTCACCTGTGGCTATTAGTACCCGGGATCTTTGGCTGCGTTTGAGTGCTGTTGCACAAGCATTGTGCAAACATGAACTAGAGAATTTGGGAACTGATTAGACAAGACAAATGTATTTCCATTTACAGATCGGCAGTCAACATGGAAGGAGGTTAATTGACTTCAAACTAGATTGCCCAAGCTGGCAGTTTTACCCAGCTTTCTTGGCCCCGATGAAGTTCTCAAACACAAGACTTCTTTCTCTCTTTAAGTACTTACTTAGTTGTGAACTATCCAACAAAAGGAAAGTATAGATTAACAACTTCCTTTTAATCCTTTAGATAACTTACTCCCTGTTACATGACAGTGGCAGAGACTACACATATTTTCGCTTGGACTCACAGACAGGCTCAATATACACTGCCTCAGTGTTTGATAGAGAGAAGAAGGGGTCTTATCTGCTAGAAGTCAAGTCAGTAGATGGCTGTGAATCAGCTCGACCTGGAAAACGTGGGAAGCCAAACTCTGGTAAGAGACAGATTTCTGTGACAAGCATGATTTTACCTGGCTTGGTCTCTGAAAACAGAAGCTCTGAAATGCAAGATTAAATGTTAATTTCCTTTTTTTCCCAAGTGTACTTGTGAAAGAGTGTCCGTTGTTTTGGTTTTGGGTGGGTTTTTTACTGTTTGTCTGTGCAACAGTTATGTCAGAGCTGTAAGAGATTTTATATGATGATCAGGCGAGTTTTTTGTTCTGAAATTAAAAGAAAGCTAGGGCTTTGTAGTTAGAGTTTAGAGACTATTTCCTAGCTAGCAAAGATGCACCCATTATCTGTAGGATGCAGATTTTTGGTAGTGGAGGTGTTTCTCAAAGCACTGCATGTGATACTGTATTCAAGCAAAAGTAATTATGTATGAAGTATGAAGCAGGAAAGTTGAAGATAGAAAATCCCATTCTCAATTGATGGCTGTGCTTAAATAAAGACTTAAAATTTGGCTTTTGTGGCTTCAGGACAAAAAGTTATGACTAAAAACTGTACAATTGCTGTATTAGGCATCAATTATTCACATATTATCTGCTTAAACAAATTGGATGTGACATTCATTTGATATCCAAGTGCTTCTGAGTAATGTTGGTATATATATTGTCCACAACCCTAAGGGTTTGTTTCTGTATTGTCTGCATATTCATCTTCATTTAATGTGCAGCTAGACAGCTTAAGGAATTGTAGCTGACAGAAGTGGCACAGCTGAGTATTTTAATCTCTTGTTTCTTGTCTCTCTAGACACGGCCTACGTGCGCATTTTTATCAGCGATGTGAATGATAACAAGCCTGTCTTCGCTCAAAATGTCTATGAAGTAAATGTGGATGAAGACCAGGATGTGGGCTCGACTATCATTACAGTCAGTGCTAATGATGAAGATGAAGGTAAAGTATTGGAATTCTCCATAGCTGTGTCTAAAATATTAATGAGTTAATTTCAGCACACCAAGACATATTTAGTGGTGTTAGAAAGGAAAATGTCTTTTTGTCTCTAGGTTTTAAAACTTTTTTAAGTGTGAACTGATCGGGCGTGAACATTAGCTCATAATGGAGCTGTGAGGCATAAGTCAAATAACTTTTATTTCAGGAGGCAATGCATTAATGTGGGATGATGGAGAATAATTTCTGTGCCAGGAAATACAAATTTATTATAGATCATATCATTTTTTTACAAATGGGTGCCAATAATAATGTCCTGGTTAACTAGAATGGATCAGACTTGATTTCAGTGAGATTCATTTGCTTTCTCTATGGACAGTATAGTTGTATTCTTTATTTTTTTGGTACACATTCTCATATTTGAAACTAGACTTCCTAAATGCATACGATGAGTCTTAGCTGAATTGCTTTATCTACAAATCAGTCAGGAATTCAGCCGTAAGTCATGTAAAAAATAAGTACATAACTGGTGCTCATAAATGTGAGAGGGACTTCAATCTTTTGGCCATGGTGCACTACTAATTCAACTTCGCTGTATGGTGAAACCATAGTTTTTTTTGTTGCCCAGGTCCCAAAGGACTGTTCTGTCAGTATGTCTGTGAAGTGCAAGTACATCTTGGCTGCATTTGATTCCTCACCCACTCAAGGAGGTTGAGGCAAATGTGGCTAAGTTGTACCGAAGAAGGATTTACCTACTCAAGGAACTTTTAGTTTGTTACTTAGGCTGCCTGTAAATCTGCTTTATAGTGTTGGATCAGGAGACCTGATGTGATCTATATACGGCACTTCATTTCTGTCCTTTTAATAAAGTCAATGATTAAAGATGTAGCTATGGAAGAAGGGAAGAAGAGAAGAATGGTAATGTGAAGGTGGAGCTTGCAGAAAGGCTAAAAGTCTTTACTTGATCTAGAACCATCAGCAAATTGGTACTGCATCTGAAATTTTGAGAAGTTCTGTTAGGACTGTCTCCTCTGGCTTGATACATAATTATCCTTTTTGTTGGTAAAGTCTATGCATAAATGAATATGAGTGCAGAATGTTCTATGGTATGAAGTATTTTATAACTCATTCTTACATGCTGGGTGTTAGCAAATATGAATTTGTCTTTTTGGTCCCATAGCCTTGGCCGGTCATATTGATCCTTCGGTGAATTCGAGGGATCATAAGTAAAAGCAGAATTAATACTTCATTGCAAAGGCACATTTTATAATTAGACACAAATTACAGTTGGACATACCAGAATTGAAAATGCTGATAAGTAATCTGACATAGCTGCATGTTTTAAAAGACCACAAAACTATAATACCAAAAATCAGTTAGCGTATGATTTGTACTTCATCTTAACATCCCATGTTTTAATCTACTTCAAGAAATGTGTGTTTTCTGACGCTGTTGGTAATTGACAGGAACAAATGCTAAATTACGGTATCAGATCACAACTGGAAACACAGGAGGAGTACTTGGTGTAGAACCAGAAACAGGAGCCATTTTTATTGCCCAACCACTGGATTATGAAGAAACAGAAATGTATGAGATACACTTGTTGGCCTCTGACGGGAAATGGGAAGATTATGCAGTTATCATCATCAATGTCATGAATAAAAATGATGAGACTCCAGTTTTCTCTATCAATGAATACTATGGAAGTATAATTGAGGAATTGGATGGGTTACCAGTCTTTGTACTTCAGGTAGTGTATGCAGTTTCAGAGACTGTAATATTTCAATGAAAGAGCACAGATTACACTGGTACAATTACGTTAATGATAATCCAGCGCAGATATAGTAATGAAATTTAGTTTTACTGAGTTTTTTTGTCACTGGAAGAAGAGAAGTGGACTTTTATGGAAAAATAATTACAAGGATAATAAGTAGGATAAGCAGGATGGTTAATTTGTGATCCTAAAAAGCAAATCATTAACATTTTAAAGTAGCTATCAGAATAGCATAGTTAAATTACCTCTGCAAATATGAAAAAAAAAATTATTTTAGTATTAGAATATCTACATTGTTATTGTAGTGCAAAGGATATTTACCTACTCTGAATTGTCCCTCAGCCATCTCTCATTTGCTATTCATCTGGCATGCATATATTAATAGCATGTCATACACTTTTGCTTGGACTCCTTTAGCCTGTAGCAGCATATAGAATATAATGCAATCATTGCATATTTTATAATTTCTATGTCTTTGTTTTCAAAACTTTTGTAGGTGATGGCAAATGATCCTGATAGTAATGTGGATGAAGGAGATTTGAGATACTCATTGCATGGGCATGGTGCAGCTGATATTTTCACAATAGATGAGAAAACGGGCAGCATTTACTCACACAAGATGCTGGATCGGGAAGAGAGAGCACTGTGGAGATTTGTTGTATTGGCTACTGATGAAGGTGGAGAAGGACTTACGGGATTTGCTGATGTAATTATTAACGTGTGGGATATAAATGACAATGCACCCATGTTCACATGCATGCCTGATGATTGCAATGGGAGTGTCTTTGAAAATTCTCCTGCAGACACGTTAGTCATGGAAATGGGTGCAGTTGATCGTGATGATCCAAATGTAGGTCTTAATGCTGTCCTTACTTACAGGATAACAGAGAATGTAAAAAATGAGTTTGGTACTGACATGTTTAATATCAATCCCAATACTGGTACAATCCATGTAGTGGGAGGAATGCTAGACAGAGAAAGGACTGAAAATTATTTTCTTACTGTTGAAGCAAGAGATGGGGGAGGGCTAACAGGAACTGGCACTGCCACTATCTGGATTGCAGACGTCAACGATCATGTACCTAAATTCACAAAAAAGATGTGGCAGGCAACAATTCCTGAAAACAGTGCAATCGACTCAGAAGTTCTGCAAGTGTGTGCTACAGATGCAGATGTTGGGGAAAATGCTGACTTAATATTCAGTGTCACTGGGGGAGACCCAGATCAGAAGTTTTATATTGAGAGTGACAAAGAATGGCAATGTGCCACTATTCGACTGAAAAAAAAATTGGATTTTGAGAATGCACGTGAAAGGCACTTTAATCTTACCATTACAGTGGAAGATCTTGATTTTTCTAGTATTGCAGTGTGCCTGATTGAAGTTGAAGACTCTAATGACCACAGCCCAGTTTTTCTTTCTCAGTTTATTCAGACAAGCCCTTTCTTTGAAAACACGCCTGTAGGTACTACAGTAACCACAGTGAGAGCTACAGACAAGGATTCTGGTTTGAATGGGAACATTATATATTCTATAAAGTCAGATTCGGATCCTATGAGACAGTTTGCAGTTGACCAATATGGTCACGTGATTGTGGCAAATACACTAGATTGTGAAGTCATGCAAAAATACAGTTTAGTTGTACAAGCTTCAGATCAAGGGACACCTGCCCGCACTGGAAGCGTTACAGTTTTGATTAACGTGCTTGATGTTAATGACAATGGACCAAGCTTTGAGGCACCATACATGCCTGTAGTTTGGGAAAACATATTGAGGCCTGAAATAGTGTATATGAACCATACATCAAAACTGCTTCATGCATTTGATCCAGACAGTGAAGAAAATGGGCCACCCTTTACATTTTCATTGCCACCAGACTATCAGAATTCTTTGGATTTTTCTCTTACTGACAACAGAAATAACACAGCAACTGTAACTGCTTTGAGGTCCTTTGACAGAGAAAAACAGAAGGTGTTTCATCTGCCAGTAGTTATAACAGATAGTGGGATTCCAGCTATGAGCTCTACAAACACCCTAACTATAACAATTGGTGATGAAAATGACAACTGCCATGAATCTGGCCATAAGGAAGTCTATGTGTACAGTTACAAAGGTAAGTGCTATCTGGATATTATATCAGATTCATGAATATAGCACAGTTTTACACATAATTTCTGTCTTGCTGTTCTTTATTTTTTTTGAATGGTTTATATATTTTGAAACTGAAACTCCAATTCTGTAAACTACTAAATAAAGTGGAACGAGTAAAGTATATTTGCAAAGCTCAGACCCTAGTGTGTAAAAGATCATCTACCAAAAAACTGTTAGCTCAAGTAAATATTGCACTTGCAGAAAATGCAGTATTTTTATAAACCAATAAAATCTATTTTCCATTGACTAGTTTTTACCTACACAGAGGAGAAGTTTTTGTGTGTGCATGCATGATTCGGAAAGTTATCTGACACTGAGAGATCTGGAGATGAAAATGGCAGAACTGAAGCAACGTAGAGAAACAGAGATTCATAGATGAGCCCTACCCAGAAATTATAGACCAGTCCCACCTCCACTGTGAGAGCCACTGTGTGGCTAAGCAGGATAGAAACCTTGAGGAGGGAGGTTTTCTGCTGGCAAGAAAGTATCTGAGAGAAAGCTGGGTCAGTGCTTTTTTTAGGAAAAGAATAATCTTTGGGGTGCAATAAGTGACTGCTTCCTAGAACATGTAGTCTTTGAACTGAAAAAAAAGATGCTGTTCTGGATGTGTTCTTGAGCGGTGCACAGTACTACCTAGTTCAAGAAATACTAGCAGAAGAGCTTCTCTGTGACAGCAGCCACAGTACTATGAGGTTTAACATTGTAGTGGGACAGAGCAGAGCAAATGCCTCCGTTAAATGAATGCTTTATGCTTTTTCACCAGAGTGGTTTAGCAGAGAATGAACAGTTTAATAATATTTTCTAAAATTTGTCTTGAATTTCTATTACTGTGTTTTTTCCTGAAATTACCTGTAAAACTTGACCTTAAACTAGTCCTTGTGGCCCTTATTAAGCATGGTTTATTACGCCTTTCCCCAAATATTCCATTCCAGGTAGATTTGGCTATATCTCAATTACCATTGCAATGGTAGAATTTCTGATAAACATTAGAGAAGATTAATCTACAGAAGGTATGTTTGCAATGGGTTATTTTTGCTGAATTCAGTATGCCTAAATTAGAAAAAGATGTGACCAGATTCTACCATAGAAATGAGAGAATGAAGTTTCTAGGGTGGATTGGCTCCAGATTTGAACCTTAAAAATTTCCCACATTGCAGGATCTTGGCTGTGGAATTCAAAGGTCTCCTTCCCTGGAGTTGCTCCTTTTGCTGTTACAGAACAGCTGCTTGGGTGTTCCATTTCTGTGACAGCCCACAGGGGCCTGAAAAAAGGGCCAAGAACTGGCACAGCTTGGTGGCTTCTTTCCCATTTCCTTTTCTCAGTCATGTCCTTCTCTCCCAGCTGCACCCCACAAGATGCTCTCCCTCTTTTGCTGGATTCCACTGGTGTGCAGTTTGAAATAGTAGAGTAGCAATGAAACATTTGGGGAGTAACTCCTGATGTGGTGATATTTTTTTTTTTTTTTTGTCTGAGAATTTTATATAGAGTTAGTAGTAGTATTTATGTATCATTCTGTTGTTGTTTTCTGGTGTTTGCAGCTTTTCTTCTTTCATGTGACATCCATAGTATACTTACCTTTCCAGAACTGGCAGAAACCATATGACAGGCTATGCATTATTTTAAGAATCTTGGATCATAACCATCGCCAAATTGAGCAGGAATCTGAAAATAATAAATGCAGTAATGAATGCGGCAGAATATAAAGTGCGCTGAAAAGCAAAAATTAAATGCAGATTTATTATAATTTATCTCAACAGGAAAATGGTCAACAACAGTGCTTGGGGAAGTGTTTGCACCAGATCAAGACGACTGGGACAATAAAACATTTCTCTCTGAAGGAAAACTGCTCAAGTGAGGATTGTATTTGTGTCAAAATGAGTAATACTTATGCTTCTGTAATTATTTTACTCACCATGTATTTCTCTGTGTTCAGGATGTGCATAAAGTCAGGGTTATTGTGTGTATTAAGGAATGTACTTTCTGAATGCTCTTTTTCTTTTTTTATTTGGGTAACTATGTATTAAGAAATTAATGCATGAAATATTTTTCCAAGAGAATGCAGGATCACACCATGATGTTGATTTTTAGTCAGATGTCATTGTTAATTTATTTAAAAATGCGCACTCTGTAAGATCTAATTTCAAAATAGGCAGAGTTTTTAATACTTGCCCTCAAATGTTAGAGGTGGTGGAATACAAATCCCAAATTTAAAAGGGCAGAATGGAATCATGTCATCAAAAGTGGAAGGGAATTTGGTGATCTCCATTGATTGCTAAATTTACAATTGCGTGCGAAAACCATGACTCTTAGATTAGGGAGCTTTTTCTGTTAATTGAAATATTGAATTGGATCCTTAATTCCTACTTATACGTTATTTGTTCATATCATAAAGTGAGATGGCATATAGCGTAATTGTGTGCTGTTTGAAATACAGAAAATGGACGTGAAAACGAATGCGAATTTTTGTCTCCACTGTGAATAAGAGTTTAAAAGCTTTATGTAGCCCAAAATGAAAGACTGACTTTCTGTCTGTCAGCAGCCCCTGGGCCTGTTTCAATATTAAGAGGTTAGTGTTCCATAATGGTGGTCATGGAATATTTCCATAATTACTGATTACTGTCCCTTTGAGGTGACAAATGAAGATGATATCAGAGATTTCATATAGACTTTATCCTGTTCCAGATGGATAAATGAGCATCTGGAACGACTTTCTGTGGTTTTGTCACTTTCTATTACTTATCTCATAGACCTGCCCATGATGACTATGTTGAACCCCGTAGTTCAACTACACACTTTTATTCAGGATTGGGAAAGTATGGGGATTTGGGAGTGGCAGAAACATCTTTTTGTAAGCTCTGCAGATTGTCATTTCTGAATTAAGGTGTTTCTGGTGCTTTTCTGAGGTTGATTGCTAATTCCCATAAGTTTTGATCCCATAACCTTCATAGTAACATTTAAGGCCTTCTGAATTATGTTAATGAATAAATTAAGTTCTCAATTATGATTTATTAAGGTTTTCTAATTGAAGGTTTATGTCTAGGTCTTTCAGATTAAATCAGAGGACTGGTTCTTTGATGATGGTGGATAACACTCCTCAAGGAATATACAACTTAAAAGTTAGAGTTTCTGATGGAGTTTGTCCTGATGTTATATCTACAGTACAAATCCACATCAAAGAGCTGGAAAATGAAGCCATACAAAACTCAGCCACTGTGCGTCTATCAGGTTAGTTTTATTTGCCGGTGAGAGTTTAGATCAGCTGCTTCTATAACTGAATGATTATGTGATGTAGGTATTACTATATCAATACTCAATTTACTTATCACTGTAGGGTGATTTCCGGTATGTTTCCATATTGTTAAATAAGAAATAAATTGAGAAATTAACCTGTGGTCTCCCAGTATTTCATGTTTATCTATGTTTGAATCCCAAACTCAGATGTCACAGCAGAGGAGTTCATAAGGAGAGATGAACATGGCAAAACGAGACATGACAAGTTCAAGGAATTACTAGCAAAATTGTTACCTGCTAAGCTGAGTGATATCATTGTCTTCAGTGTGATGAACATTGATGGAAAACAGACAGATGTAAGATTTGCAGTCCATGGTGGCTTGGCATATTACAGACCGGAGAAACTGCATGCTGAGATGGCAGCATTTAAAAATGAGGTATATTCTCTAGCATTATGCATCTATGTAATTCATCCAAATACTGAGTTTGCAAGGTATATATCCCAAACCTCGGTGAAGGAATATGCTAGATCTACAGATAAGGTTTTTTTGCTTGTCAAGCAAGTGCTTGATTCAAGCTTTCTCCCTTCTCCTTAGTCCCATACACACAATTATTACATGGTTGTACTAACTTCTGGTTCAATAAATATAACCTCTTTTTCATTGCAGAAAGATGGTTCTCCATTCCCATCATGGTACAGTTAACTCTGTTTTCTCCAGTCATTGTTTCATTGTGTAATCTATCAGACTTTTGAATATGAAATCAGGAGAATCCCTAGAAGCCAAAGTGGTACTGTAGTACAGAGAATGTCTTGAAAATGATAGCTTTTTGGACGTTCCAGATGGTGATGGAAATACCCAAATCATCAGCTTGTGGTTAGACACTTACAGTAGATGCTTGATGCCACCCAGATGGAAATTCTACTGTACAAAGAGATGACAGTCGATAGAAAAAATCCTTCTGAAAGGAATATGCAGGTTAGAAGAACAGTTACAACAGATAAGTGAGATGGAGACAACCAATTTTGTGATTGTATTTAACTCACCAAAGGACAACTTTAAATACAAAGTGACACCCTCCCCAACGTTTTTTACTGTTATATAAGGGGAAGATAGTTTTTGAATGTACGATGTTCTACTTCCTGATGTTCCCCAACTGTCCTACTCTCTTACCAGATCCTGCATGCCCTTTAACTCAGTTACCCAGATACAGTCTGTCTTGGCCCCAGTTTTATTTTCTGTAGTCCTCCAGATTTTGGCTTTGCTGAAGTCCTGCAGATACTGCTGAATGGACACTAAAGCTGCTGCCTTGCACAAAGGCAAGACACCACTTCTTGGCTTGTAACTTGCCCTGGACAAGGGAGCACTTCCTGACATGCCATTTGTGCCTATATTTGAGTTTAATACGTGGTACATCTTATGGAGGATTTTTCCTGAAGAGAAAACAGCACTTTCCATTTGTGTGAATGTGGTAGGGTCTGCGTGATTCTGGGAGCCAAACAAGGAATATCTTAACTTAACCACTTGCCTACATCTTACTGAATCTTAAATAGTTGTGTGGATTATGAGACTTTTCAGAGTGACCAAGTAGGAAATACCAAAGACAGATAGTATTCATGAAGCATAATGACTGCTTCTTTTGCATATTTATTGAATTACTGCAACAATGATATAGAAAATTGCATAGATTTCAAATATTCTGTGCCATAATATATGGCAGGTGAATTTATCAAAGTGGTAACAAGGGGCTTGCTTCACATATTTTAATGAAAAAATATGTTTGTATTAATCATATATCACCTTTCAATATTTAATGAATAGCTCTAGTGAGTAATCACCAATAGTTTACAGAAAAACAATCATAACTGGAGAATTTCTCCAGTAGTTTTTGTACATGTGTTTAACTATAAATATAGAAAGTAAGTAATTAGCACTGGAATTACTCATTCAATTGCTAAATAATATGTTTGCATTACCTCCTTGGGATACAGCTTTACAACAACTATTTTTATTTAGCAGAAAAATAATCCATCCTAATATTGTGAAGGAGCCAAGGTTGTTTATATACGCTATGTTTTTCTATAACAGTATTACATAGCTGTCTAAATGTGCATTATAGACTGTCCACTAATGGTGATAGATGTAGGCAGCAGACACGAAACTGCATTGACAGGATGCATCATGTCATTATAAAGTATATTTTATGCCTTTGGGGAGATGTTTTTCAATACTTGTTATGATATTTGAGGATATACTGACGATTGTAAAGATCAAAGTTCTTACAGTGATGAATTGAGATGACTGCACAAGTTAAAAAATAGAAGCGCTTTAGTACTTATGTATTTGTTTTGGTCTTTTCAAAGCTTATTTTTAAAATATTTGTCATACATTTATCATTTGCAAAAGTACCTATTAAATGTATAGATAAAGTGAGTCTAAGCCTGATCTCATGCTGTTAGTTTTACATTTGTATACGTGAGTGTATACCACTGTGAGAGTAGTGAGGTCTCTTGTATTCAGGTTTGGGCACTACATATGCATCATTTTAATGTATTCGAATCACCAAATACAAGTCAAATTCTGAAGCTTTATAGGCACCTGTGCAAAATCCCCAAACAAGTAGAGGGAAGAAATGTATTGTGCCAGGGAACAAACTTAGTGATAACTTAGTCCAGTGCGTAGGCTACTGGCTGAAGTACGAAAGGTCTGAAATAATGGCAGCCCTCTTACTGTCCTCAGGCTTATTGTGAACAGCTTGCTTCCCTTCTTTGTGCTTTCTGCTAGTTCTTCTTTGGTCTGTTCAGATTAGAAGTTCCAAATTGCAGAGGTGCTATTACTATGTCACAAGACCTATATATACAGTGAGGCACTTCTCTTTATTTGCATATTTGGGCTTTTAGGTGCAACCCCAATTAATGATAAAAACAATGAACTAGCAAAGGTTAATGTGGAATAGAATATAGTATCCAGTATGCTGAGTTGACTGCATTTTGTTTCAGGTAGTTTGACGTTAAATGTAAGTTTATGGGGCATGAATCAGTAAGCTGAATTCTAATGGCTACAAAGTGGTCTTGTCAGGCCACTGTCTGTGGACATTATTATTGAAAGCAGCTCAGCCCTGCATTTTCCTGTGTCTGTATCCTTATGTGTGAGAGAACACATAATTAAGAAATAATATCTGGGTATAACTCATGAGGAAGAATTTTTATCCTGGCTTGAGCTAAAACATGCCTGTTGTTATCAGGGTGCAGAGAAGGGTGATGCAGATGACACAGCTCGAAAGGTGGAGTATCACTGCTCTTGGAGCTTTGGTCCTTGGAAATAGTAGGCCAGTACAGACTTACATGTTCACAGTCAGTCATGTAAATGTTTAAGTTTTTACGAAATACTGCTATTGTAAATTTTTTTGAAAATTTTCCTGTATTTGTCAAATAATTTTGCTTGCCTGTATAGTCAGGGATGTTACCAATTAATACTCAAGAAACTGAAGCATTCCATTAAGTCTATGATGGCTTAGATTTTTCAGAAATTAAGGAGTGAATAAAAGCATTCCTTAGGAAGAGACTGGTGATGTGTTAAACTGTATTTTCTCTTAGATCCAGTCAGCTTTACAATTGAACATTTCACAGATCGATGTAGATGAATGTAGGAGTGCAAACTGTAGTAACGGCAATGGTTGTACAAACTACCTCGCCATGAGTGACATCCCAACAGTGATGGATACTGGAAGCGTGTCGTTTGTCTCGGTAGCAACCACCATCAATGCGGTCTGCACCTGTTCAGCTAGGGACCGAGTTCATCAGTCTTGTTCCTCCTACCCTCGAAGCCCTTGTCTAAACGGTGGGATGTGTATTGACACTTCGAATGGTTACAGGTGAGGAAACTCGTACTGCAGATTCTCTTACTTTTTTTCCTTCTATTTTTAAAGTGTTGAGTGGAGCTTACAAGATACAGGTCTAAAAAAATCATAAATGTACTTCTGACTGAAGGAGAAACAAAAAAACCCACGAGTGTACTGGAGTGTAAATCTAATGACAACAGAGTCTTTACTAACGGCCCAATAATGGTGCTGTAGTCCTGAAAGCGGTGGAAATAGTGTGTGAGTAAGAAAGAAAACCCTGGGGAAAAAACAGTGGTATGATTAACATGTGTCATTTTTTATGAGCACCTAATTCAGTATGAAGCAATGGGAAGTGTGCTCTCTTTTTTTTTTTTTCCTTTTTCTTTTTCAGAAGAGTAGTGGTAAAGGTGGATATCAGTGGTAGCAGCAGGGACGCAGGGGGAGTGAAATGTAGTTTAAACAATGGATAATAAGGAGTTTAGAAAACATTAGATAGGAAACTTGCTGTATTGTAGCATCACGTGGCACGCACCAGTATTCCTTTAGTAAAATTATACTGGTTTATTCTAGCTAGGAATTAACCTCCCTGAGTTTTCTCTTTAATAAATTGACCAACTGATGTTTGGTGTTCTATGTTACTTATTTAGTGAAATTAATTCATTGTTCTCAAAAACATGGCCTCAAAAATACTTTTTTTTGGTGGATATAGTATAGTGGATAAATAAGCTTTGTACTCTTAAAGTATTTTAATAGTTGCGAAGCACCCCTGAGACTCTGCTAAAATCTTTATTGTTTCACTGCTATTTTTTTACTGTGATTTAAGTGTTACATTTGTTGCATGTAAAACCAAAAAAAAATTGAAGATTGGGGAATTTTGACTATTTTTTGTGTTTGTGCTCTTTCAGATGTCTTTGTCCTGCTTCGTTTCATGGACCAGACTGCCAGCAGACTAAGCACAGTTTCCATGGAAATGGTTATGCATGGTTTCGTCCCATCAGGCCTTGTTTTGAAAGCTCACTCTCTCTAGAGTTTATTACTGTGGTTCCAGATGGACTTTTACTATACAGTGGTCCTTTATCAAATCCAGAACCTGGGAGTACAGAAAACTTCATTGCAATAGGTACTTCTGCAAAAGTGTGTGAAAAAATTAAATGGCTTTTGGGAATGGGTTGCCTGTGAACAGTGTCTTTCCATCTCATGAGATAATTTATTTTCTTGTTTGAAAATATTTTGAAACATTTCCTAATAAGTCTTTCTTCTCTGATGTCTATTTTTGTAGCCTGAACTTATGGCTTTAGGTCCATCGCAGAGTTGTAGAAATCAAGGGGAAAGCAAAACAGACAGATTGATCCATATAAAAAAATAATCCCCCTAGGAAAACTGTAGTGCTATAAAGGAATGTAGGTACTTTAAAGATAGGTATTACATGACTAATGCAGTCTTAATGCAGTCTTAGTTGCATGTCATTCTTACCTAATTTGGTGAGAAAAGAAATCCACTTAAACTGCTTTCAGTCTTGGGGCATTTTTGCACTTTTTTTTAAACAGGCAATGATTTGATGGATGAATCCAGCCCCAGTGTGACACTGCAGGAAAATTTATACACAAGTAGAACTCATTGCTTTATGTTGACACATATTAAAAGGTTACTACTGCTTATTTTTTGTGAATTAATGTACAAGATGCACAGTATGGTTGGTATTTTATATTTTCCTAATTATTTGGAAGGTAAAGTTGTTGGACATTGCTAATCATTAACCTCTTTTTTGCTTTGTTTTGCAGTTACTTGTAAATTTGAGTAGAAGATGGGAGGGAGTAAAACCTGTATGTGTTAATTGTTTTAGAACATTATAAAATTGCAGATTGCTTGTCAGGAATTAGTTCCAGTGTTTTGACAAAGAAGTGGCACAATCAAAAGTATAAAAATAAATACTATGTTCAATGAGTATTTCTGCATAATAGAAGTCATAGAATATAATTCTAGTTATTTCTATAGTGAACTCCACTTTATGTGACTAGCAATAACCAGTAAATCAGTACATTCACTAACTGCTAAAATATCCAAAATGGAAAGATTCTCATAGCTGAATTTAATTTCTTTTTCATGTTACATTAGAACTCTCTGGTGGTATCCCTGTGCTGAAGATGAGCCATGGCTCAGGTTTTGTGGTACTGCAGTTTCCAAGTCACCTGAATGTAGCAGACAAAAAATGGCATCAACTAGAAGTCAGAACCAATGGTCAGGTCAGTTATTTGATTTTTTTCCACATCAGAATATTTGTATTTCCAATAGCATTTGCCTGTGCAGAAACAGGAGGGTAGAAAAACCAGGCTGGGTAATTACATGTATTATTCTAACTGTGCTTGTAGATTTGATGAATAATAGGAATTTTGGGAAGACAGCATTGTCAATTCCAAATTTACCTATGTTGTACTCCATATTCCGGGATCAGAGGAATCTTTTTCCTGTTTTTTAAGCTGTACAACGCATGTGGAAAGTGCATAAAGGCTTAGTTGTAATTTGCACATTCAGTGTACACACTTGGACACTGAAATCAATTACCTATGCACAAAAAGCAGATAATTATTTATTTGCAAATGCAGTTACAGTTTTTGTGAAAGTGGTTAAACTACTCAGAAGCATAAATTAAATGCAGAGTTAAGTGCCTTCTTTGTTAAATGGTTCCATTTTGGCTTTACTGTTTACTGCAAGATGGGAAACAGAGCAGGAGAAAACCCCAGCCCTTTTTCCTTGATGGTATGCAAAAGGAAAAAGATGAAAATTTGATATAACTTGTTTATTGAATTTTACAGAAATTCTTAATTCAATAATCCTATGTTTTGGTGTAGGATGTTCGATTCACTTTGGATCATTGCAGTGCAGCTGTTGTTTCAGAAATAGAAGGAGTAGGCAAATGGCTGTCCACTGAAGATCGTACAAATTGTGAAGTCTTTGGGTCTGTTCCGCGAAGAGCAAGGTACATTTCTGGAGATTCATTGAGTTTATTCTAAGGCCTTTGAACATTTTACCTATCAAACTGAAGCAAAGTTATTAATGACTAGGAGCATAAAAGCATTTGCTTTTCTCTAGGACTTCCTGGGCCAAGTCTGGACCTTAAAGCACTAAACAGATTTTAAGGAACAAGTCTTCCTCCAAGTAGTGTTGCAATATTAAATGACAACTCCAGAACACGTATGTGGCTAATACTGGAGCTTTTGTGGGTACTGTGTACCATCCCTTACCCACAGGATTTCTCTCCTTTTACTTTATTTATCAAATCACTGTAAGCCTGTTCTTGAAAACCTCAAGAAATTAGGCTAGTTGACTTTTTAATGGCAATAATTCTGGATCCTCAACCAATCTTACTATCTGATTGGTATAAATCTGAGGGCTCCTACTGAAAACCTTTGGCCAATGTATTAAGGCAGACTAACACATCAGGGTCTCTGGTTGATCCAAGGTTACTGCCTTTATAGCAGAGTAGGAGGAAGTGCACATGTATCGATACCTTAGCTGTTCACTTCACAGCCTGGTATACTTGTATAAACTGCTGATTAAAGTAGGCTGGTGCTGGTGTGCCTGATTGTGGGCTGCAGCCTCTCATAATGAGACATACCATCCATCTCTGTTTGTTTTCCAGCAAAGTAATACAGTCAAGGTGCGACTCTGGTGGTTTAAATTGGTTGTACTGTTGGGTCAGCCCCAGTTAAAACTGAAAAAGTTGGAAAATCTTATTCAAAAAGCAATTATTACATTCAAAGCAGAAGGATGTGTTCAGCTGCATTCTGCAAGTGTTTGGATTCAGTATACTTCAGTCCTTTGCACTGATGCTTATTGCCCTTGCTGATGACTCCAAGCTGGGAGAAATGACCAGTATGTTGGAGGGCATGGCTTAGAATTAAAAATTATCTCAGCAAACTGAAAATAGGACCTGGAAATACACTGTATTTTTCCACTACAACAAAGGGCCAAGTACTGCATGTATGCAGAAATAACCAGCCTCACAAATAGAGAAGGGAACAACAACTGCTAGGTATCAGTAAAAGATATGGATCATAGTCGGAAAGTGAGTCAGCAATGCCACATTAACGTGAAAAAGGCAAGCACTACACAGTAATGCCTCAACATGTATAGATCTCTAAGACATGGAAAGTAATTCTTCCACTCTGGTTAGCACTGTTGGGCCTCAGCTGGAGTCCTGGGTCCAGCTTGTGCACCACAGTGCAGGATAGATGTGTACCAACTAGGTATAATCCAGAGAAGAGCAATGACTGTAATCAGCTTGCCTTGAGAATAAGACCTATCAAGAATGAAGGAATAGAGGTCACCTGAAAGAAGGGAAAACTGAGGAGAGATATGGTAAGTCTCAGTGTATATAAAAGAATACTACAAAGAGCATTTAGACAACCTCCTCTGTACAGGGCCTTAAGTTACAGTGAGGAATATTCAGGTTTTAGGGAAACCTTTGTACTAATAAAGATACTTGAGCTGTGGAATAGATAGTCCAAGCAAGTGTGCTGATTAGCATTGGGATTAAGCCTTGTCAGCAGATGCATGGAGCCCTCCTGGTCATGAAAGGAGCACACCAAAAAGGGAAAAATACAAGAACAAAGGAAAAGAAAAAAAATGAGTTGGTAACTCAGGGAAAAAGAAGTCTGTGAGGACTAAAATATGTGGAATTCTTTGGCTCAGAGAGATGGTTGGGAGACATTGCAGAGCCTGGACATGTGTACTGTACCTTTTAGACCACATTGACTCAACTTTTAGGTTTCTGGCCTTCATCATACACAAAACAGTTATTGTAGTAGTGTTCCTACAGTATAGGATGAATGTGCACACACAGAAGCACTTGAAGGAGAATATGGTGTCTAGAATATCACAGCTGTTCCTGACTTTAACACAAACATACCTGAATTATAATAGTCCCACAGTTAAACTCCCAATAGACTTCACTGTCATATTTAAAAAATAAATTACCCTTTATTTTAAAGGGCCCGCTTCTGCTTACTGACTGACTGTATTTCAGAGAAAGTAGTAGACAAAATAGTTGCATTCTTTCGTTATTTTATAAATCCTCTATTATTTGGAAATGCGGTATAGGTATTTATTTATCTGCTGTATTATATAATGCCTATGTTTGAAGGTAAATTCACATCTATTTTTATTATTCATATAATTTTTAAAGGTATTTGAATGTGAACCATGTTCTACAGCTGGGTGGTGTAAAAGAATCGTTACCATATTCCTACCCACAATTGCTACACAAACACTTTTCTGGTTGTTTACGCAATTTCATCTTGGATACTCAGGTAAGAGAAGTGTAACATTTTGCCTTAGCAAAGGAGTAAACTTCTTTATTAAATTTTGGGGAGATCTGTGTTATACCCGAAACTTTTGGTTCCATTAATATATTCAATGCCCATATGCGTCAGTGTAAAATACAAGAAAATTCTGGATTTTTCTGTCATAATTAGAATAACTACCTTGAAAAGTTATTTCTCAATTACAAACAGATGTATTTGTGAGCCAGAAACTCTGCCTGTGTTTATCCCCTACTTCATGTAGCTGTATTCCAAGCTTTTTTGCACATTCAGGGAACTTCTGAATGGCAATTGTATAATGGTATATTTATGCCAGCTGTCTGCTTTGTTAGGAAATATTAGAGGTTTTTTGCTTTCATAGTCAGTTGAGTTTATTTAAAGGCAAAATATGGTCTTGATAAAATAAGTTGAAATCTGAATGTCAAAAAGCAAACTTAGCATCTTAACGCAGATGAAGAACAGACTGTTGTATGGTATAGCTATTTCTGTTTAAGAATGAAGTATAAGTGTTTTTTAAATAATGTTTCGGTGTCATACAATTTTCTCTTGAAGGTATATGACCTTCAGTCTCCTGCAGAGTCCCTGAATAGCTTCCCTGGCTGCACACTTACGGATGGGAGCTGTGAGACCATGGGGTCTTCTTCCTGTGGTATTCATGGGAGGTGTCTTGGAGACTGGGGCTCGTTTGCTTGTCATTGTTTGCCAGGTTACTATGGCTATCGATGTGATAAAGGTGAAGTCTGTTTTTCTGTTACATTATTGATAGGCTGGTAAATTTTACAATACAGAAAACTTAAAATGTTTGCAGGTAGTGATTGCTGAGGTGGTTTCTGATGTTTACATTGTGTAAAGCCATGTTTCAGTGTAGTTGCCTGCGATTTTTAACAATTTCTTTTCTAATTCCCTTTGAGAAATTACTTTCTCAGTATCACATAATTTCTTTAGTCCTGAGGGTGTTTGTGCAAAAACTGTATAATGGAGACTGCATGACAAAAGAATTGTGAACAAAATTATTTGTTCTTGTCACAATTTTTTGAATTTGTATCCATTTACACTTTCAGAAATATCTAGTAACCTAAAACTTAAATGTGAGTGTGCCAGTACCACTTACTGTGCAGAATTAGAACTACACAAATGGAATTAGAAATTACTGCTCTTTTGGTGTCTGGAAGAGACTCTATTGGCTTAAGGATCTGTGCTTTCGATATAGTAGGATCTTCTCTTCCGCCCTCATGAGCCAACGTTTGCAGCAAAAAGACGACTATAAAAGAGCAGGCTGTGAAAATTGGTTGTGGTACTTAATGCTTTGTTTGCAGTCTCTTCTTTTGTCTTGGTCAGAGCTTCTGCTTTCCTGCTGTCAATCCTGTGTGAGCATTGTAAGGAGAAGCATTAGCAGGATCAAGTCAGAAGGGAGATCACCTCTTTACAGGGGAAGATGAAGTGGGAGAGTGACTGGGGAAGTTCTGAAAATAGATACAGGGACATGTCCCAAAAGACAAGTTATGTCTCATAGATCCATGCTGTGCATTACAATTTTTTCTTTTACTTTCAACTCTATTATTATGAAAATAATGGAAACAATAATATTTCCCTCTCCCTACCAAATGGTTTAAAGGTCTTTATCCTGTGTTTTTAGTTGCCAAAGAATATACATTTGGGCCAGGAAGTCACGTTCGCTATCAGCTTCCTGTCAGTGTGCCTGCTCGTAGGACGCTGTTTGAAGCCATGATTAGGACACGGCAGCCTGACAGTGTCATCACGAGCATGTTGTCTCGAAATAAGGATGAACACATCACCTTACAGGTGAGCAAGGCATCTCAGACAGTAATAGCAGAGTTAAATCAATGCCAGTGAATAGTTAGCCCAGAGAAACATTAGCTTAAGAGATGGAAATAGAGCTGAAAACCTTACGCTAAGCAAAAAAATTTTGCATTAGTTTTATGGACACTTACAGATCTGATTCTTCACTTAAGATACAACCATGGTATCCCATTGGATTTCAAAGGAATTTATTGCCAGTTACAATGAAGTATAGTTTGCCATATGGAATAGGATGAGTAGTGTGTCTAGCCTGGTGTCCTATTCAGCTGTGGTCATGAGTGGCTGATTCTGCATAGTTCAGACCCTGCCAGGAAAGGCGCCTGTAGCAGTTCTAATGATGTCAGCCTGTCAAAATGACAACCTGTTCATTTTATACATACCACTGAATGAGTCATCTCTTCAGCCACGTTGGTTTGAGCTGTCAGTGTAGAAGTGATACACCAGATTCTCAACCATTTGAAGAACCCCAAAAATTTGTCCAAGAGAGAAGCAGGGTAAAATTACTCTGAGAGAATTACATACTACTGTGAGTACACCGCTACCAGTATTTAGTTTAGTTCAGTAGCACCTGAAGTATCTTTATGTTACACTGTATGTGCAGTGTAAACATACCCTAAATTTAAACAAATGCTTTAAGATTGATGATTATGTACAAGTCTTAGTTCAAGTAATGTGACAGTTACAGATCAATGCAAAATGTCAGGTGATGACTTTTCTTTTCTTTCTTACTACTTTGTTAATTATCCACAAGGTTGTTCAGGGATTCTTAGTGGTCTCATATAATCTGGGTGATGGAGACTATTCTGTAAGCCTTCCTTTCTACCACATTGATAATGGTGAATGGCATCATATCACACTGGAGAGAAATGAAAATGAATTTACTCTTCGCCTTTATGAAGGAGGTGGGA
>NW_009233889.1:38026-51930 GCF_000690835.1 Fulmarus glacialis | reverse complement strand
AGCAGGAATATACAAAGAGATTGTGATTGACCCCAGCAGCTTGGTCCTTGGAAACACCTACCCATTCAATCAAAACAAGAGTTTTCAAGGTGAGGAATTCTTGATCTCACTGTTCAGAATATGGACCTGTAAAAATGAAGGTTTATTGGTACTATATGGGCATTTTGCGAGAAGCTTTCTTGTTTACGTAGAGCCCAAAGAAAACAGATTTCTTGCATGACACTTTGCAAAAGGGACAAATAACCGTTCTGACTAGAAAAAAGGTACAGCAGGGAATTATGTGCAAATACTGTCAGCTACTGGATTTGGAACAAAGATGGTAACCTCTTCACACGACTGTATGTAGAGTATTTGTAAGTGGAGATCCACAAGCTTCTCCCAGGTGAACTGTGGATGGCTCATTGCATTAGATACACAGAACTGGTTCATTGGATGGTTCTATCCAGTCCATTCGGCAGCTCTCCTTCCCTACCAAATGCAACTGTCCCTATGCTGAAAGGAGTATTTCCATTTTATACATACATTGCATAGCACACAACAAACTCTGGTTTATTACCTTTATGCACTACCTTTGTATTACTGGATTTTACAGTCACTCAGCTGAAGCATTAACTAAAATTAGAAATGGTTTATTGAATTAGAGCCAACAATTTAAATTTTTAAAATTGTTAAAAAACAAATCAGTTTTCAGCCTGGAAATTGAATAGTTACACAAAGGAGAAATATAGAGAAACGTAAGGTTAAGATATCCATAACAGCTTTTTACTCTGTCCTCAGTTGGCAGCTCACCCTTTGCCTAAAACCACAGTATAAGCAATGCACAGTTATGCAGCACATCTTTTATATTGACAAGGAAGACATACACACCATTACTTTGTTAAATACAGACAAAGTATCTGTCTATCACCTCTCTCTGGTGGTATCTGTCTATCATCTCTCTCTCTCATGCCTTTCACCTCTTTAACCAGATTCTAATAAATCCATTTGAAACAAGGTGGTAATGTTTTCACGAGATAAAAGTATTGCAGTGAATAACAAAAGTGCGAGGAGAAAACGTATAAAATGTATATGCATTAAATAGAATAACAACTTACAACATAAGTGTATCACAAATTATTTAGAAAAAGATTGTTTTCTGTTGTTTCACTAGAAGTATTCCAATAACTAAATTTTATGCTGAGAACTAGGGACCGTATTTTGAATTTTTGTTTATGATAGTAATAGTATTTGTTTTTAAGTAAATGGATTAAAGAAGTCAAAAGGTTACATGAAGATCATTTTAATTAGGACAATTAATGTTGCTGTTAAGCAGCTGAAACTTTAAGGGCTTTGAAGTTATAAAATGTACTTAATTCTTCAAGGTATATGCTTTTATGCTGAGGCATCTCATGCATACAAAATTAATGCCACACATCTTCAGTACAAAATTTCCTTCAGTGACCCAAGGCTGTTTCACCGTTATTTGTGGTGGTTTGCTCTTCTATAAAGTTAAGTTGTAAGTTACAATTAAAAATCAACCAATCACAATTTATACTGGTACACATTGAAGAATATAACAGATTTTCCACATATAGCAGATTTTCCACAATATTTGGACTTTTCTATTGAAAACATAGTGAAGGGGTACATGTTCCACTGTCTTGAGCACAAGCAGATAGGGGCCTGCAGCAGCACTTGGTTCTTGTGGAAAACACTGGGAATCTTGATCAAAACTTTAACAAATTTAGTCAAAAAATGGAGAACAATGCTGTGAAAGTTTAGGTAAATTCAGTGCTAGATTTAAACTTTGGTAGCCTGGGTCTTTTGTTAAACATAAACCGCCAGATCTTAACAGCTGCTTCAAATCATTCTTGCTGAATGGCTTTTAAAACAGTCTCTTTGTGCCTTGCCTCAGGATGTATGAAGGATGTCAGATTTAACAACTACAGGATCCCTCTGGATACTCGTGTGAAGGAGCTGGTGTCAGTATTAAGTGCCCAAGGCGTCAAAGAAGGCTGTTCTTCAGAGGCTTGTAGGAATAACCCTTGTAACCAGGAATTTATATGTATTGATTTGTGGATGATGCATGAATGCAGGTAATTGGTGGAAATAAAAGCACAAAACCCTCCAGATTCAGGTGGGAAAGGGTGGGTGCTGAAGAAGTGTGCAACTTGAAGGCTGCTGCTGGCAATCTCATCAAATCAGTGAAACCACAGTGAAATGCTAAGCTAGATGCCTGCGTAGGCATCAGGTTACTCAGAGAACACTGTCCCTTTAGGCATTACCCTTAGCTGGTGTAAATCAGCCTATCTCCATTGATTCTGTAACAATTTCAGCTGCCTGTGTTCATTGAAAATGTTTAAAGAATAGCAGCAAATCCAGAATATTTGTAAACCCTGAAAACCAGGAAAAGAGGGTGTGTTAGCTCAAGTGAAGTGGAACACTAGCATGGCTAGCTGTCCTGTGAAGCTTGTGCTGTGCAATGTAGATGTGCTTTCTTTTGTAAGTGTCTGACTTCTTATACTGTCTTGAGCTGTGACCTCTGTTCCCTTACAGGCCACTTGAGTTGCATTAGAAGCACCGCATCATTAAGCTCAGAGTTCTTGTGTGTGGCTGGGGCTGAGGTTAGGACAACACTAATTCAAGTTAGTTATGCTGTGAAAATGTACACTTTAAGCATTACTGACTGCCACTGTCCACACAAACAGAGTTTTCTAGAGATGTATTTTTTTTCTGGAAATTCACTGTGATGGAAACACAAAGAACATAGCATAGCTTGTCCTGCCTAGACAGAACTGCAGACCCTAATCCAGCCATTTTTCACATGGGTAATCTTGCAGAAGCCAGTGGAACTACCCAAGTTCTGAAAGCCCCAGATGTAAGGGTTTGAAGTTGTGGAGCTCATTGTTGTGTGACTGCTTTAGAAAAGACTACAATCCTGTAATTATTCTAAGTAACTTACTTCTAGCAGCTACTTCACAAACTGTATGTAGAGTGTCATCAAAGACTGTTTTAAAATCTTAAATGCTGTGTTTCATGCCTACTTTTCTCAAAGTTTAATGGTTTCATTTTGCCTTCGTCTTTTCAGTTGCCCTCCGGGACACATGATCATGGAGAATGCCACTGGTAGACAGTGTGTCTACACTGCATGTGCTAAAAGGCCCTGTAACTATGGTACCTGCATCTCGCAGTCACCAACCAAGTTCCAATGTCACTGCCCTGATGGCTATACTGGACGTAACTGTGAAATCACACTGGCAATCTTTCACAAGGATACAGGCCTGAGCTTCAGTTCCATGTTTGCCATCTGCATTTGCTTTCTGGCGCTGTTAGGTAGTTATGGCAACTACATCTTGTATTACCTTTGGTGAACTCATTTATCCGTCTTGTCCTGAATAGTCGTCATCTCATCCTTCTGCTGAAAAACTCAGTTTCCTAATGGAGACTTGACTCTGCCTTCATTTCTTTGCCATGGTCTCAGTTCCATCAGTAACTTTCTTTTCATCCCCATGTGCACATATTGCTAAGTGAATCGACATTTGTAAGCAATGGAAAGTCCTTGCAGTTTTATTTTCTGCACATTTTCACTTCATTGCTAAGGAACTGCTCAGATGCATAATTGGAAGCAAATTCAATTGAACAGCAAGAGTGGAAATTGCTACCAGAGGAGCGTTGTTTAAAATACTGAGCATGAGACAGATTTTTCAGTCTAGGAGAAATACACTGTCAGACAGGAATAGACTTGGTCAGACAGGAGCAGTCTCTTGCATCTCACCAGTTGTGTCACAGCTCCTAACAGCTGCTTTTGGCTTCCTCAGCCATTTTCAGGCTTAGGCATTAGGTCTCAAAAAGAAGAGAAAAGACAAAGAAGGATCTCACTAGTGAGGAAGGATCACATCTTTGAGTCCTCGTTTACTCAAATTTCATGGAAGTTTGCCTGAGTAAGGCATAGGATTTTTCTCATGGTTTTTACAGTGTTAATTAAGTTTCATTCAGAAGTCATAGTAAGAGTATGAAAATGTATTATGGACTATTTTGCATCTATCTGTAGCTACCTGAAATACCATCACGCTCCCCAACTCTGCTAGATACTATGTTTGCCATGCAAATACGAACAGCAAATAATGTGGGAAACTAACTGGTTTCACAGCTTTTGAAATCCCAGTTAGTGGAAGTTGGTAAGAGATCGTTATGTTAAAGGAGGGGGGTTTTGCTGTGTCAGAGCAGTTTTATTGTGAGCTGACTTTGTGTTGCTGTCTGTGCTTGACTGAAAAAACAATGATATCTTTTACCTAATAATCCTGCTAGTCTTTCAGGTCTAAATTATGAGTTAGAAACAGTTATTTTTAACGAAGTGGTATGCATTGCTGTGAAAAATCTAGTAGATGTGGTTAACCATGGTATTACCACACAACTGCAACTTTTGTTAGGAGAATTTTTAATAAAATTACTTGTTCTCAAGATTTCAAATGCCCTTTCTCTTACAGAACTTCCAGAAAGTGGTAATGCACTTAAAAGTGATTAATTCATGCAATTTTAATTATAAATTCGAAGTTTCCAGTAGATTAGAAAAGCTGATTACATCTTTCAAACTCAAATATGGAACTGTTTTGTAAGTAAATCAATACCTGGGTGGCTTCACGTCAGTTCGGTATCACACGAACCTTCCCCACCGTTCCCTGCCAGGAGGAGACTTCAGCTCATGCTGATCGGTTAAAGACACAGTGATGCTTTGGAGCTTGCAACTGCTCTCACACTAATGCTATGGATCAAAGAAACAATAAACGTCATAGAACGCTTTTAATGACAGCACTGTTTAATGACAACTCAGGATCACAAGATCCTGAGCAGGAAATCAGGCAGGAACTTACACCGTTGGTCTCTGTATGGAGGAGATACTATCTTCAGTGGGGGTACTTCTGGTTTACACTCTTGTTACACTCTTGGCACACGGGCTATATTCATTTTAAGTATTGGCTTTTTATTAGCAGTCAGAGTAAAAGAATAGGAGAGATGTAGAATATTTAAAAGACTTCTTGAGTATCTCAAAATCACCTCAGGTAAAAAATGACTTTGCCAAGAAGTTACCATGTGTGAAAATCCATGTGACACATTTCTGTAAGTTTGGGGGATGGGGGGAGGAAAGGTAAACATACATCTCAAAGGCATTGATTCGGCTTGAAGAGTATAGCTACACAGCACAGTGCAGGGCATAGACCTCCGCGTACACCAGTTTCAGTCCCAAGGGCACCTAGATGCTGCTCCACACAACTGCACTCTGCCGTGTAGATATTCTGTAAGACATTCTAGTCTCTTTAATTCACTACGGTGTTAGTTTACGGTATCCAGTGGTTTGAGGTCTTACTATGAGCTTTTATCAATTTTTATAGAGTTGGTAACACAGTGGTACACAAGTTTCTATTTACATAATGTTCAGTATCTGATGATGAAGCTTTACAACTGTCAGTGTGTAAAATGCACCTAAGCTTTTAAGAAAGATGTTTAAATTCATGGATGCTAAGGCAAAATGTGCCTCATTTTTTTTTCTAGTAAAATGTAAGTCATTTCCTCTTTTGTCTGGTGTCTTCTTGTGCTTCATTTCTGTGTCATTGTATCTGTTACTGTCAACATACTGTTACTTAAGTGCTACTCCTTTGTATACATTTTCTCTTACAAAGTTTAACTCAATACTTTAAATAGACAAGTCTCTGAACAGCACTTGGGTCATTCAGTTCTTCATTTAGTTATGCTTTTAACAACTTCAAAGTTATTACTTTAAAGGGTATTTTAAACTGCTCTTTAAAGGCCTTTTCTTCTGTCTTTGATGTTCACTTGTAACTACATTGAAGAGTGCAAAAATCAAACATTTGCTGAGAAACACAACACTACAGCCTTGCTGGCTCTGTCTGCAAACCAGTGCTGCAGTATTCGTGTAGAACGGCTGCTGTCTAAGCCATCCTGCAGCACTTCTGTATATATATGTTTTATTTGTTTCTGAATTATGTTCTGTTTTGCTCCTGTGTGTTTACACAGCTCTGTTCAGTGCTGTATTCTTGTGGGCTCGCTGGAAGAGTCACAAAGGTCTGAACGGAGGAGTTTACCACGTATCTGCACATCATGAGGATTTGGAGGACATCAGAGAAAATATCCTCAACTACAATGAAGAAGGGGGTGGGGAACAAGACCAAGTAAGGATCATTGTGTTACATACAATTAAGAGGGGACTGGTGGCTCACCATGTTAACGAAAATGTAGTTTATGCTTTTCCTTTGTAACCAAGGACCTTAGCCTTTGTTCTGCTGATTCATTACTGCCATTGGCAGATGAATTATTTGCAAGGTTATGTACACAAGGGTGCATGTTTCTTAAGCGGAGATAAGTGCCTATCAATTTTTAATTTATCTTAAAGCAAGTGATCCTATGTGCATATTTAAAAATGCTTGTAGAGTGAGTTTAGCAGTAAAGAACTAATAGCTGATGGTTTTGGTTTCATGATTCAGGAGCCGCCGAGGTTCTCAGTGGTAATTACTGCTGTAGCACAGGGCTTGAAAGAGCCTGACATGAACGGTTTGTTACGGACAGTCTCTTTCTGGAGACTGTTCGTAACAGCAGTTATTCAGACTTAACTTGTTAAGAAACTGAGGTGCTACATTTGTTCCTCTTAAGCCCTAAAGCACATTGTTGTGGAAGAACCTTTCTGCATTCTTCTGTTTTGGAGAGAAATACACTAGTGCACACAAGCCGTGTTTATACTTACAGTAGACCAGATAATACTAACATTTCTGCTAGCTCTTTTAAGGATTTCTACATGTCAGTTTAAGCCAGAACCTTGAAAGAAAACTTGCAGATATTATAGATGAGTAACGTAAATATATTATTTGCTGACCCACAGATGTTTGCTGTGTTTAAAAAAGGTAAGGAACTTCATTGCTGCCTTTTGAAACTGTTCATTTCATGGATTCAAAAGGTGGTGTGACTCTGCAGAAGTAATAAGTCAGGGCATTAATGTCATGGATCAAAAAAAGCCAGTGATTTAAAAAAAAATTAAATGTGACCTGTCCCAAAATTCCAAATATCTTCAAGAATTTTTAGTTATAAAATACAGTGTGTTTTACAAGGCCACCTGAGAAAATATTCACACTTGTAAAGTATCCTTAATTTCTTGATGAATTAGTGTGAACATAATAAATACAGGAACGTTTTCCATGTGATAACATAGACAGCTATATGCATAAATCCTGCTTTCCTTAATAAGATTAACTTCCTCTGCAATACTTTGCAATTTTACATCCATAAGGTCTATAGATTGAGGAAATCTACAGTTACTGTATGACACGTTTAATTACTTTTGGAGAGTTCTTAAAATACACTCCTTATTCTAAGCAGTGGAATCAAATTAGTGACTTGATGATCTTCATCTGAGGCTATTACTCTATCTTGAAGAAATGCTGCTTGGGGTGAAGCCTCTACAGGTCCTGTATACTGTTCCTAAATTATTCAAATTTTACAGTTGCTGGGATTGCAGCTAAAACTTTCCAGTATCCTTTTTAATACCTAATTGTTTGTCTAGATTTAAAAAAAAACAAAGTACCCAGAATTACAATATCTTAATTGTATTCTAATGTTACCTTAACAAAAGGATCACAAGGGTGCTTGGACAAGAGAGTTTTGTCTTTGTAATGTTAGTGGAGGGTAGGGCTATGGGGACAAGAAGTTGTCTTACTAAGGAGTTTCTGCACTTGAAATAAATAAAACTATCCCTCAGAGAAATTAAGAGTTCATAAAAATTGTAGCAGATTAGAGCACTGTTGAGTATATACTTAACGCAACTAAACACTAAATGTTAAAAGCCAGCTTTGAAGCTAGAGGCAAGGATCGACTTGGGTTTGTAGCCTGCCAACTAAGAATGGTATATAATCAAAGAAATGTGTCATTTTAATGAACAAGTAATAGCAGTGAAGGATGATTTTAATATCACCCCATTCACCGAAGGGATGATCCTTAAATCTGTATTTGGACAAACTCCCATTTAAGTTCCGTACGACTAAAAGTTGCCATGTTTTATTGATTATATTGGTAGCCATGCTATTATAAAATGCTCATAGTGGGATCATACTGTAGGTTACACTGACTTAGAACATGCCTAAGATAGGCATCAGTGCTGTGGGTCTCACACTGTTCGTCACTAACAGTATTCCCTCTCTGGATGAATGGAAATAAGCAGCTATTCTATGTTACAGTCCTGTCCCAAACCCTAGTCTTGCCACTTAGGTGGCTTCTTGATTGCAGGTGGGGTTTTTTTTTGAAGCAGTTCTCTGTCTCCGATTGAAATTCAGCAAAGGCTCACCAAGATTACCTAGGATAATCTCTTATAAAATGCAATTCAGCATGCGAGAGAATAAATGTAATCTTTCGGAATGTGCTGCTTTGACAGCTCTGTCATTGATGGCTACTATTGAGATGAATAGCATGAGCAATACAAATAATTACTTGTTTGCTCTAATGAATTCTGTCTCACACAGCCTGTCAACATTCTTCTTTTGCCTGTAAATAAGTCCAGAGTCACAACCTTTGGATTGTAGGAAGGTGAAGGACGCTGTAGGACAACGCTTCTTTTCTTTCTTTCAGCTGGCATAAAGATTCTGATCAGTTAATGCAATTAACAAGTACGGTACTGGTAGGTTTAGTGACAGAAGTTGCACTTCAGGAACTGTGGCACAATTATCAGACAGCATTAATTGCTGCTTTACTAGAAGGGAAACTTTTTTTTTGGTAATAGATAATTACTTGGCTTTTGCAATCATGCCAATCCCATATAACATAACTAGCAATTTTTTCACAGATTGATAAAATTTTAACAGAAATCACAATAGATCTTTGAACTACTAATGCAGAAAGATGTCTTTTAACAGGAATACCCTTTCTCACCTTTGTTGCCAGACTCAGTATCACTATTTAATGATGAAAAAATACTCAGATCTGAATTTCAGAACAAAAATCGGGGCATTTCTGTAATTTTTATTCAGCTTCCGATACAAAATTAGACCTGATTTAGAACCTAATTGTAGTAGTGCAGGCTGCACAGGTGTTCCTCATGCATTCTCATCTGCTTGATGGGTTTTGCTTTTTTTAGGCACATTGTAGGTGGCAGAGTTGGTTCAACAAGCCAGTCCTTCATGTGTTCACACCAAATGGACTGCCTTTATTTCCTTCTTCTTTATTTCCACTAGAACATGAAGTTTTGGGACCTATAGAGAATATTAACTTAACGTGAACGGTTTCTCACTCCAGGATGCATACAACATGGCAGAACTGCAGGTGTCGATTCAAACCAGCCCAGCCTATTTCCTCTACAAGAAGAAAGAAAACCCAACAAAACTGAACAGTTTCTTTAGTGATGCGTCCCCAAGCATGCAGGAGCAGACCAAAACATCAGCGACTACGGAAACCTCTTCTACTAGCGGAGACTTTGGTCGGTACTTGTCAGATGTTGTCAGGGATGCTGACCATCACCCCCAGGCTGTGCCCCAGGACTCGCTGCAGGTGTTTTGCACCGAAGGAGAAGGCTCGGTTGCTAGCAGTCTGAGTACCCTGAGCTCCTCTGGACTCGATGAGGGTATCGTGTATGATGACATTAAAGAGTGGGGACCAAAGTTTGAGAAACTGAGTGAACTGTACTCACATACACATGCAGAAGACCTGTAGGTTACCAAGCCTGCTATTTTCAAAGTTTTGGAAGCAAGGGTGAAGGACAGTTTTTCATGCTCTTGCTATGTACTATCCCTCCCCCCCACCGCCTTTTTTCCCTCCTGTTAGGAGAGGCAGTCAAATTCCCACTAATGAGCCACAATTTGCATCTAACTGAAAAATTTAGTAGTAGGAGCTAATCTTGGGACATTCTAGACATTCACATTTGGGGATATAAACTTATGGGAAAGAATAAAGGGAAAACTTGGTCATTCACATACAGTGTTTAAGAAATAAATAGATTTTTGTCACTAAGGTAATAAAGGACTCTTGAGAGATCCTATGTACATAAGCTAAGATGGTGCTCAAAGCATGAAGAAAGCATGCTGTGTGTGCTGTTTTCAGTAGGAGCTTTAGCAGTTATTTGAAGAAAAAAAGCACATTGTATTTTTCTTGTGGAAATAAAGTCCATGTTATATTATATCCATCTTGTTTCCCTGACTGAGGCTCAGTTACAGCACCTGCTCCCTGAACATGGCACAGATGAGAGTCCATGGATCCAGGTAAAGGAATGAAGCAGCATGGATGGTGATCTTTAACTTTGGTTATAACCTAATGAAATCCCTTTATGTTGTCATATAAATGCAGAAACTGAATTTAGGCACAACACATCAAATCAGCTGCTTGCAACTAAATATTTTTCTTAATTAAAAGGCCAGGTTTTCTAAAATACTAGCCTCAAAGGTCACTAGTTAGGGATTTCAGTAGCAAACACCACAGTACACCGTAATCTTTCACTCCTAATGGACTACTAAACTGAGCCTAAACCAAGGACCAGCTAGAACCACGTAATTTGCATCTACAATCCTGTCCCTCATGTTTTGCTAAACCTCCTTTCATAGAAGCATTGCAAGAATTAGGTTTGAGAGGCTAGAGATTGACTGTTTTAACAGAAGCACTGACAAACTACAACTGTAGGCAAGTCATGCCTTGGGAAGAGCTGACTGGGGATAGAGATGCATTTCCAGTGAGGAAAAAACCCAACATCCCTTGGATGTTGTCAAAATACCTAGTGTCTTTAGGATGTCAGAAGACTGAAGATCTTTCCTATATCAAAAAAACCCCTTCATCCACCACTGGGACTTCTAAAACTAAAATCCTGTTATAAACAAAACCCTGCCAAAAGTCTAGTATTTCAAAGATGGTAATTTTCCAAAAACCATGCATGACAGCACATAATAATCCAGGCCTCCCTCAGATACATTTTAATAGAAAATCATGATCAACCGGGGACAGAGAAACATGGGGAAAAACTAACAGCGGTTCCCTTTTTCAGACCATTTAATGTCCAGATAGTATTCTGGATTTTTTTTTTTTTAATCTTGACAATATTTGGAAGAGTGAAGTGCAGCAAGAACACAATCTTGTTTTGTGCTGTTTCTTTATATATTATAATGTAAATTATATATCTATCAGCTGATAATATGAATGTATCACCGATTCTAAGATAATTTAATTTGTTTCATTAAAACAAAGCATAAAACAATGTACTGTAATAGTAAATGTATTGTAAAACTGCTTTGCTTACAGTTTCATCAGTAGCTTGTTTTGGGAGGTCTGGCTTTTATTTTTTTATATATATTAAAAAAACATAAACAAATAGGTCAATGCAGTCTGCAGGCTAGATTAATTTGCACATTTCCCAAATGAGAAATGTTCACACAGTGTCTTGTTCTTGCATGCATTTGTGACACACTTTGGAAAATCCTGAGCACACAATCAACTAATGGTTACACGCTGCAGATAATGTGGCATTTTCATCTGGAAAAGCTAAATGCCATTTTTACCCACGCCTGATAGTTTTGATTCACAGATGGTACATAGTATAGGATTTCGTAATTTTACTGATACATTTACCTCTGAGGAAACATAGGCTAAAATATCTTGCAATGTTCACAAGTCAGGTATGTCAGCTTCTGTATTTCACGATCATAGCAGTCCCAAACAGGATATGGAAAATGAAGTAAATATACATTATGCACAAAAAATCTATTCCTTCCCCAAGCAGCACTTTTGTCTGCATACCTTGTGTTCTTTCCATAGCTATGGATATGCTGTCATTTTGGCTAGTTTTAATTTAATTTAGCTTGTAAGCTCCTTGGGGCAAGGACTGTATTTGCCTGTGAAGTGTCATGTATATCTAAGGCACTGTATAAATGATAAATAAGCCTTCTCTATATGATGTCTCTTCCTTGCATGTCTTTAAGGTTGACTAAAGCTTGGACTCTATTGAATTATTTCTCTCTCAGCTTTGATCATACTTCCACAGACATGAGTCACGCATGCTGTTCTGTCTGAAAAGCTGCAGGAAGCAGCAGTTGCTTCCAATTGATGTGTGGACTCAAGCTGTAGTTACACCCAAAAGACACATTACTATTTCTGAGTTTTCCCCGAGTGCCGCAGCTGGCTGGGGCCATAGACCAGTCACTTTTCTCAGATATCCAAGTGCTTTTTGCATGTAGCATGGTCGTGGTTTTTGCAACAGCCAGTTAGTCTAAGGAGGAGGAAATCCTTACCTTTACATTCAATAGAATTACTCAAGTTGTGTTACCCATAGGCTTATTCCCTATTCTGGGATTTCAGGCACTGAGAAGCAGCTGACATGTAGGATGCGCACTGTGAGCCTTATTACAGCTGTGGCACTAATTTGTAAACAAACATAAATAATAATAACAACCACAACCTCAGACCTGCTTGTGTAATTGCAGTTAGGCATACATTTTACAGAATATACAGTATAAAACAAAAGGTCAGAAAACAGTTCAAAACTGCTATAGGAACTCTTACAGATACAATCTCAGTAATAGGACATACTCATTTGCAGCTGTCATGCCCTATTAAAACCTACTGTTCCTCTTTCTAGGGATTACTAACTAGTTCACTTAATTTATCTGTTTTAATTTGCATGCTGCTTTTTTAATTATTGCGCAATTTCTGAAATCATATCTTCACTTGTTCCACATTTACACATACAAGTATTTCAGTACCTCTACAAAAAAGCTTATCACAGCATAGCACTGACATCGCTCAAGAACAGGGACAGCTGGCTTGACAACAGAAAGCTTTCCAGTGGGTGAGGGGGTAAGAAAAAAAATTGAATAAAAAAAATCATTGGGTCCCTAGGTAGCGGGATTTTCAGTAATCTGGTACTTTTATTAATCTTCTTCCATGTTCTTTACCGACTTTAAACATGTAGTAAGAACATTTTATTTAGTATAAAATATTTGTAAAGGTCTGAAATTTAAATAATCATGTGGATATTAGTATTTAATCTGTCTGCCTGTCAACTACATTAATCTTTGTGTTTTTCCCCTGTTAAAATAACGTTCCAAGTATGTAACATGTAGCCAAGCCATGCAAAAGCGGATTGTCCTTAGGTCTGACCTATTGGCTAGTACCAGCAGGTTTAGAAGGGAAACCGTGGCTGTAGAAGGAGCAGGATTAGGAGAGAGGAAGAAAGTTGAACATTTAATTATAGAAATGATAAACACCATGGCCAGTTCCTGGGGCTTTAAATAAATAGCTTGCACCACACTCTTGGTAACTGTTGATGAACGAGGAGGTTTTGAGAAATGTGGTTCTCTGGAACCCAGAATCCCCTCTATACAAGCATACCATGTTACTATAACATTCCATTAATTAAGTGAATCTTACAGAAGCCCTGTCTGTACCTAATTAACACTGGTGACAAAACTCCCAAAAAACTCACTTTAAGACTAGTAGTACACATGCGAAGATGTGACTGCACCCAGGCACCACAAATGAGAAAAAAACATGCTGGACAGTTGAACGTACAGCTCTGCAAATCCCGCTTCTCCCTGCCACAAGAACGCCTAGACTTTTAAAAGCTAACCTAATCCAAATAAAGCACCTGAGACCTGTAATTTCTCTATCCCAAAGAATGCATGTTTCTTTTCATGAAGTAAGAATACTAAAGCTTGAGCTACAATGTGGAAGCAAGCAGATCCCTATTCGTCAAACCAAATTATATTTACTTAAACGCAGTAACTGCCTCAGTCTACTGACCTTGCTAAAGTTGAAGTGTATTGGGGGACGATTGGTAAAAATCATGGCTGATACACCTTTAACTTGTAACAGAAAAAGGAAGTCCAGCAAGCTGTTAAAAGACAAAGATGATTCAAAAAGTCAGTGATACATGCAATGTAACTAACAAGCTT
>NW_009233889.1:35440-37995 GCF_000690835.1 Fulmarus glacialis | reverse complement strand
TGCTGACAAATACTTCGCTTTCCTCCGTATGGGCTGAAACAAAGCTGATCCCTAACTGCACCTTTCTCAATCCATCCCAACATAAAAACAACCAAAAAAGTGATTTTCAAATTACACAATTTATTTATTATACAATAGTCATTACACCTCTTTACAACAACATATTATAAAATAACTATGTTAGCTCTCACTGGCAGAACATTGAAACAAGAAATGAAAATATACTTACAGCTCTCAAAGGCTTTTCTCCCCTAAAAACATTCCAGCTACTTGGTAACATTTTGTCCCCATGATCTAAAAAGTCATTCATACCACAATTCCACTGATAATGCGCAGCTTAAAAGTCCTTGCAGACAAGAGGTAACGTACACAAGTCATGATGGTGCCACTCCCATTGCTACTTATTTGTAAGACTTCGGTAAGCGTGTTGCCACGAGTGTTGTTCCTGGGGGTGAGTCATGCTTAATACAATAAAACAGTGCTGCCACAGCAACCACTTGGAAATAAGGTGCATCAGGATGATGTAGTTCAGGAACAGGTAAAGTTATTTTAAAAAAATTGCGGTGAATATAGATCACAGCAAGACATGGGAAGTAGAGAAAATAACTACCCGACAACTAAAACACCACCTACCTCCTAGAAGTCTCAGACTCTTACACCCAACCTCTAGGAAGAGGAAACGCAGCCCTTTTCACCACCAGCCCCACAGCCCCATGCCCCCACCAGCACTGACGGCTCACCGCTGCGCCAGCCTTCCCCAGCAGGCTTTGCTCTGGCAGGCACGCCTTTAAATGGGGGATGGAGAAGCAGCTGCTCCCTCTCTCCAAGTGCTGTGTTGATGTGTGTATTGCTTCCCTCTGAGCTGGTAAGTGTTTTTGTTCCTTGGCATTTTCTATTTTACGGAGATTGGTCTTCTGAACTTCTGACTACGTAGTCACTGAGATACGCCCTTCCCTTTAGTATTAAATCTTTCTGATACGGGAACTGTTGGAATTGTCTAAAAGTGTCACAAGCTACCACAGCTTTAAAGGCTATGAACTGCAAGAATTAAGCAATCTCCAAAATACTTTGTATCTAACGGTTCCGATTTCTGGTGTGCTACTTTGGGGGATGTTGCAAGACAGAACTACATTACTGTGGTGGTGCTGGGTCGTAACAGCGGTTGGTTTTTATGCTTTCCCAAGACCTAGGGTACCTTGGCATCTGTTTTGTTTCAAAAAAAACAAAACCAAAACAAAAAAATTTGCACTTGGTAGTTTGTATGAAAAGGTTAAATTTCTCCTTTGGCAACATCAGAGACAGTGTGTTTGAAAAAAGTCTATTTAAAAATAACTACTGTTGCAGTCAGGACTTTGTAGTCTCTGCTGTTACCTACAAGTAAATCCTGAAAATGATAGGGTACCACTGGATTGTGGAATCCCTCATTTCAATCAGAGGAAAGTTACTCCACCTTTAAAGAAAGCTACAACCACATTTTAAAATAAGACAATACAGCCTAGACATACTTCACCTTACGTGTGCTTGTTTTCAATTACTGTAAGGCACTCATTGAGTAATTCACTGACCCATGCTTTCAACAAGAACAGGCATGCATCATTACTGGCCTAATTGAAGTTTTAATACTGATTAAAATGTTTTATTATTGTATTATGTTAAACTGCAGTGGTCTCCAACCTCATTAAGGGATACAGGCTAGAAATTACTCAGGAGTTTCGGTTGCTCAGTTTAACAACCTAGCTACTGTCAATGTTTGATTTAAATACAGTCTGATTAAAGCACACTTTCTTTTTGTGTTAGCATGGAAGTGCAGAAATGTTGAACATTGTTTAATGAGTATTTACTGAATATAAAATTGTTTGAGCATGTGACATCTCCATCTCTTCAGTAATTTACCTTAGTACAACTGAAAAGGGAAAACATTTAAATCATTTGGAATTGGAACACAGCTCAGTTGTGAAAGCTAATCTCATTACACATCTTGATTAAATTAAATGTGGAGTTTGCTATCAGTAGCACTTTAAGTTTCCCATCATTAGAAATTAATTGCAGTGGTAATTATTATAACTGAGTTATTTGCACAGGCCACAAACACTCTTAGAGGTGTTCAAATGTTAATTCAACATTGGCCTAGAGGCACTTGATTATTACAGTTCTGTTTTCCATAAGAAACAAATGATCCTAGTGGATGTCTAATTAAAGTTGGAGAGTACTGTTAGACTTTCAATCAGACTTAATCTCTAATTTCAATATAAAACCAAAGCAGCACTAAAACACAGCAAAAGTCATAGGTTATCTACATAGCATTTAGAAAGTCAATACAATTCACAAAGTTCTAGCCGGTAAAAAGACAAACGGTACAAACAAATCACAAAATTCTCAGGATTGAGGCCTGTCTTCACTTAATCTTCCAACTCAATTTAAAATAACTGTAGTCTATTTTTTTAGGATAAAGAGCAAGGACACAATAATTTTGTGCTAAAATATAGCTTTGTGTCTGAAATAATGTAAAGCAAAGCTCTAATAGCTGAACATATTTTAAATACCTAAGTTTCCTG